>NW_024868511.1:36097-92490 GCF_013358625.1 Macadamia integrifolia
ATGTTGCTAGAGTTGTGAGTCAGTGTAGGACATGCCAAACTGCCAAACAACAAAAGCAAAATATGGGTTTGTACACTCCCCTACCCGTTCCCCATGCCCCATGGCAAGACTTTAGCCTAGATTTAGTGCTTGGTCTGCCAAAAATTTTGAGAAGCCATGATTCAGTTTATGTGGTTGTAGACTGCTTCTCGAAGATGGCCCATTTCATCCCACGCTCTAAGACCTCTGATGCATCCATAGTAGCCAGACTTTTCTTTAATGAGGTTGTTAAGTACCATGGGTTGCCCCTCACCATAGTGTCCGATAGGGATGTTAAGTTCACCAGTCATTTTTGGAGGACCCCATAGTTGTCACGGCGCCAAGGCGAACCAAGGCGGTGGAGGGTTGTCTAAGCGCTTAGGCGAGAAGGCGTCCGCCTTAAGGCGAACAAGGCGAACAAGTGTTATTTTTTATTTTTCTTATTTTCTAATATTATTTAGTAAGTTATATATATCTTGTATCATAAAAAATCAAGATTAAGCCATATAAAGTCATTAAAAATCAACATTTAGCCACATCAAATCATAAAAAATTAACATTAAGTCATATTAAGTTATACAGAATCAATATTTAGAGAAATGCTCTTATTCTATAATAAGTTTGATTGGTCAAATGATTTTATTTTTACATGAGACTTTTTGTATTAGTTATAACATAAAATCAGTTTTCTAACAAGTCTAAGATTACTTAAATCTGAGTTGCAATGACAAAGTTATGCTTCAATCAAACTTATTTTTAAGTGCGAGAATACTGTTAAAATCGCCTGAATGAAAATAATGTCATGAATATCAAAACAAAATATAATTTTACAGGACTTTTGGTTTTTAGCAATGTTTTAACATGATAGAATTTATAAAAATTTCATAATTGAGAAAAACCCTAGCATTTAAAAGTTGAAAATCGTCCCAATAACCAAAATCCAGTTTTTGTTCTTGGACTGGGGAGTTGACTTTTTATCCTTTTGGAATTTGATTTTTAAACTATTTTTATTGGATTCAAATAGGGGGTATTTGCTTATTTATGAATAATATCTTAAGTAGATAAATAAGTGCCAAAACACAAGGCGACATGCAGTGCAACAAGGCGGTTGTCGCCTAGGCCCCAAGCAAACCACCTAGACGACTAGTCGTCGCCTTGACAACTAAGAACCCTATGACGGATGATGAGCACGAAGCTCCATTTCTCCTCTGCTTTCTACCCTCAGACCGATGGCCAAACCGAGGTTGTCAATAGGAGCTTAGGGAATTTATTGCGTTGCCTCATAGAACACCTTACCAGTTGGGATCGAGTCCTTAGCCAGGCTGAGTTTACATATAATAGTTCTAAGAACTGTACCACTAGTCTATCCCCTTTTGAGATCTGTTCAGGATACCAGCCCCAGACACCCATAGACCTTATCCCAGTCATGTCTAGTTCTAGGACCTCACAGTCAGCCGAGTCTTTTGCTCAGCATATAGTCATATACATGATTTGCATGCAGGTATAAAACAGATAGCACTGAGCAACGAGTAATATAAGTCGAAGGCAGATGTGCACAGAAGGCTACAAGAGTTTCAAGAGGGTGATATGGTGATGGTTAGAATTAAGCCGCAACGCTTTGTTAGGGGAAAAGCAAGCAAGCTGCATGCTCGTAGCACAGATCCCTTCAAAGTACTCAAGAGGATATGTGCCAATGCGTATGTTCTTGGTCTGCCAACTAGTATGGAAATCAGTAATATTTTCAATGTTGAAGGCCTTGTCCCATACCATGGTACCTCTATCATTACCCCTTTCTATCCTAATGACTTTGAGGACTTCCCCTTCACCATTGATGAGACTATTGAACCAAACCAGCCACTTCCCGTCACCTCATTACCACTTGTGCCTATGTCGCGAGGACTGAAGAAGTTGAGAAAATCCTTGATGAGAAGATTGTGTCCACACACACTGGAGGTTCTAGAGAGTTCTTGGTTAAGTGGTCCGGAGGTTGACAACACCTGGATCACAATGCAAGAAATCCAACAACTCAACCCAAACCTGCTTGAATATTACATGAGCTTTAATTCACCGGAGGTGAATTCTTCAAAGCCGAGGAGAGTTGATGGGGACATCAAGATGTACAACTGAAGGAAGAAGAAGACCCAACCTTCTTTGTGGTTGGAGGATTAGAAGGAAGAAGAAGAAAGAAGAAGGCGAAAGAACGGGATGCTCGATCCAGCCTTTCCAGGCTGGATCGAGCCCATTTCCTTCTAAACTTTGCCAAGATTGTGTGGCCCCCACCAAATCTGATAGTTTAGTAGTTTTATTTTCTAGGATTTAGTTTATTTGAGTCTTTAAGTTAATTAGGGAACTTAGTAGTTATTCAATTGTTTTCTTTTAGAAAGTTTCATTGTTTATGAAATAACGTTTCTAGAATAATCTTTTCTTTTTAGTAACTAGTTTACTACTTATATAAGGCCATTGGCCATCTAATTTTTTAGTTAATGAATTATTGAAAAAAAAAAAAAAAAACAAAGATGGCTGCCCGCCTCCACGTTTCTCTCTCTACCTCTAACCATTCACCCCCCCCCTTTTTTTCTCGATCTCTCTCTCAGTTCCCTCTTCTCTGTCCTGCTATTCTCTTCTCTCGCCTCCCTCTCTGTCTCTTCCAATTTTTCTACTACTGCTGTTTACTGTCTACTGCTACCGACTGCTCTCTGCTACTGCTGTTTTCTCTCCGCTACTGCTGTTTAGTCTCTGTTGTTGCTGCTGTTATTCTCTGTTGCTGTCGCTGCACTATTGCAGCTACTGTTTGCAACAATCGAAGGCCATACTACGTGGATAGATCATCACCTGGGCTGCTGCTGATCTCCTTTCAATAATCAGACTACTGCTGGACACTATCATCGAAATCTGGGTTGTTTTCTTTATTCTCAGACCTGGGCAGCAAGCAAGTGTAGAATGAACCTTCCCATTCCCCCATTATCCCCTCACTATTTGCTCCATTAACTTCCATTAAAACCCTCCCCCTTTTAACCAATTGTTTAACCTTATTTGCACCACTATTTACCTTAGATATTGCTGATTTTCTAATCACAAGTATGATTGATTTTGGAGCATATAATTTGGTATCTTTATTTATCTTTGGTGCTTAATAGGCTAGTGTAATAACATAATTTAGCTTGTTGTTATGTTCCCTACCCCACGTTCCCCCTTGACACTTGAGTGAGTTCATGTGTTTTTCTTCCTAGATTATTATTGCTCTTTATTACTTTGTTCATTAGCCTCACTTTATTTTGCATGTAATCTTGTTTTTTGAGCTTCCTTTATCCTATCCAACCCAAGTCCCTTGAGTTTGCCTTACCTAGTTAGTTAACCTCGTAGGAAACCTAGTCACCTAGGAACCCCCTACATCACCTCCCCTATAGACTTGTATACTCCCAATCCCTTAGAAAATTTCCCCAATAAAACGGAGCTACCCCCCCCCCCTCTTGGAGACTTAAACCAATAGTTTACAGGAATCATGTAGGAAGTCTGCTACCAACCAATGATTGGGAAGCCTTCAACCTATTCCAACCATGGTTCCTAGCCAAGCATCTAAACCATAAGGCCTTGTGTAGTCGTGTATACTGAGAAGTCTAACAAGGTGATGTGATGTAGATCCACATTCATTATGGACTGCCACAAGAGGAGAGGCCAGCCCAAAGTGGGCTAATCGATCTCCACTTAAAGCCTGCATAAGATCACTTAAATGGCTATTAATACATTAAGTTATGACATTAGTAAATAAGGGCCCATTGGGGCCATCGATTTAGGCACTTATTAAGTTATTAAATAATTAACAAGGCCCATTGGGCCCATCGATTGTGACTTGCCCATTAGTGGCTATTAGTTTAATGACTAGTTAGTTTCCTACTCCAATTGGGGTTCTAGTCTAGTCCTATTTGGAGTCCAACTCCTATTATGTAATGGCTGATAATAGCTAGTTCTGTCTTCTATATATAGAGGACCTCATGTACTCTCAATGCTCAGATTTGAATAATGAATGATTGAGGTCAATTGCTTACACAGCCGGAATAGCTGTAGGTGAGATGCCCGGGCGGAAATAGCCACCCCCACCCACACTTGTCTTGTTCTTTGTTTTCTTCTTTACTTCAGTTTTCTGTTCACCATTTGCAGTTCTTGTTTACTGCTTTTGTGAGAAGTTCAGATCTGTAAGGCTATCAAAAACCAGGATCGACAAGCCAAGAATGCCCATTCTTAAACCAGCCAATGCTCCCTCTCATTCCCATTCTGTGATCTGATCAACCAGCCATCCAGCAGGAGTGTTCTAGGCCTTCTGAGGATTAATCATCCTCACTTGAGCACTGATAAGGAATCCAGCCACTGTTCTTACAGAATCTCCCTTATTTCTCTCTCCAAGGTCAGAAATCAAGAAGATCCATAACTTTCTGGTCAGCCAACAGAATCAGCCCATATTTGTAGGTTTTATTCCTCACATCAGGGGCTGCCATCGACCCAAATTGCAACCTCATCAGAGGCCTATAGACCTAGCCGCAGGTAACCTCCTATACCCTAGCCACCCTAGCCACGGGGGTGTCTCTCTCTCTTGGGGTTTGGCTACTGTATTGTTCTTGAATCTTTGGGGAGTCAATTCTAGTCCTTATTCCTTTGTTTTCCTAGTTTTACTTTTGATTTTGTCAAGCTAATTAAAGAGCCTTATTTGATATGGGGTTTGGAGTTGTAATCTGTTGGGAGTAGTTTACTTATAACCTACTTCTACATTAAGTGGTATCAGAGCTACGGTGGAAGAAAGCTCCAAACAAATTACACTGGAGGATGTGATGAAATCCTTCCAAGCAATGACTGTAAGAATGGACAATATAGATCAACAACTATCTAAACTGAAAGGGACTACAGCTGCTCAGTCTAACACAGTCAACAACACTAATACTGTACCAAGAAGGATCACTTTCAAGCTCGAAGGAACATACCAGCTCGAGGGGAAGAGTTTGATGAATATGAAGGTAACCAATTTCACCATGATGATACACATAAGGTAAAATTAGAATTGAAGGAGTACAATGGAAATCATGATCCCTTCTACTTCCATGATTGGCTGAACTCTTTTGATGATTACTTTCAATGGTACCGTATGTCTGAAGAAAGAAAGGTCCAACTAGCTATCACGAAGCTGACAGGTGGTGCTAAGGATTGGTAGAAAGCTGAAGAGAGTAAACTCACTCGCAGACATAGAGAGCCTCGCAATTGGGAAGAACTTAAACTCATGCTCAGAGAGATCTATCTGCCTCCAACGTACCGACGCCGTCTCTATGACATGCTCAACACTCTTTGACAAGGTACCCTGACTACAGAAGAATATATTGATAAGTTGAATGATTTACTTTCACGAACAGGTGCATATCATGAAGATGGAGAGCTGCTTATATCCCGATTCAAATTGGGATAACGACATGATATTCGTGATAAACTTGGGGTGATCGAATTGCCATCATTGAATGCATGTATTGAAAAATCCTTAGAGGCGGACTTGCTCAAATAAATTCCTTGACGTTCCTAATCATCAGTTCATGATTCTAAGGTCCACATGACTAGTGGAAAGACAATCATTGCTACAAACAAAGTCCCACCAGCCATGTTGGACAAGGGGAAAGCACCAATGACTTATAAAGAAGGAGAAATCAAGTGTTTCAATTGCAAAGGTTTTGGTCACATTACCAAATTTTGCCCCTACTGACAGATCACCAACTCCGTTATTGCTGCACTTGAAGCCAATCCAAAGATGCTAGTGTGTGACCCACAACTTGACGATGATTGGATGACCAATATCACCACTGAAGACAAAGAGGAAGGTGCTGAAATTGTAGGTGAGTAGGATGATCTATGGTATCTATATTGTGGACATCATTGCCAACACTGATGAAGACACAATCACTGAAGAGGAACTTGAAGAGCCTAAGACAGAGCAAGAGCAAGTGCAAGGTGAGCTAGAAGGCGATCCCATGGACACCACTGAAGACGTTGAAGTTGAGCACGTGAACTACATCATTCCCTCAAAATATCTTGAAGACCATCAGCCAATGCCTCTACAATTACATCCATGTGATTAAGGAGTTGCCTGAATTTGTTTATGGATTGCTAATGGACGTACACCATGTGGCATTCTTTCTCACTCTAGACAATTTGAGGACGAATTTTTTCTAAGAGGGCGAGTTGATGTAGATCCACATCCGACTGCCACAGGAGGAGAGGCCAATCCAAAGTGGGCCAATCGATCTCCACTTAAAGCCCACTTAAGATCACTTAAGTGGCTATTAATACATTAAGTTATATCATTAGTAAATAAGGGCCCATTGAGCCCATCAATTTAGGCACTTATGTAATTAAGTTATTAAATAATTAATGAGGCCCATTGGGCCTATCGATTGCAACTTGCCCATTAGTGGCTATTAGTTTAATGACTAGTTAGTTACCTACTCCAATTGGGGTTCTAGTCTGGTCCTATTTGGAGTCCAACTCCTATCATGTAATGGCTGCTAATAGCTAGTTCTGCCCTCTAGATATAGAGGAGCTCAGGTACTCTCAATGCTCAGATTTGAATAATGAATGATTGCAGTCAATTGCTTAAACAGCCGGGGTAGCTATGGGTGAGATGCCCGGGCGGAGATAACCACCCCCACCCACACTTGTCTTGTCCTTTGTTCTCTTCTTTACTTCAGTTTCTGTTCACTATTTGCTGTTCTTGTTTACTGCTATTGTGAGAAGTTCAGATCTGTAAGGCTATCAAAAACCAGGATCGACAAGCCAAGAATGCCCATTCTTGAACCAGCTGATCCTCTCTCATTCCCATTCTGTGATCTGCTCAACCAATCATCCAGCAGGAGTGTTCTAGGCCTTCCAAGGATCAATCGATCCTCACTTAAGCACTGATAAGGAATCCAGCCACTGTTCTTAAAGAATCTCCCTTATTTCTCTCTCCAAGATCAGAAATCAAGAAGATCCATAACTTTCTGGTCAGCCGGCAGAATCAGCCCATATTTGTAGGTTTTATTCCTCACATCAGGGGCTGCCATCGACCCAAACAGCAGCCTCATCAGAGGCCTATAAACCTAGCCGCAGGTAATCTCCTATCCCTAGCCACAGTGGTGTTTCTCTCTCTTGGGTTGATTCTTCATTGGGGTTTGGCTACTGTATGGTTCTTGAATCTTTGGGGAGTTAATTCTGGTCCTTATTCCTTTGTTTTCCTAGTTTAACTTTTGATTTTGTCAAGCTAATTAAAGAGCCTTATCTGATATGGGGTTTGGAGTTGTAATCTGTTGGGGGTAGTTTACTTGTAACCTACTTCTACATTACAAGGCCATACATGAAGCATTATTTTCAGTGACTTCAGCAACTATTGCAGACAGATTTTCACTGAAAGCTACTCTTTCATCCACCCAAAACACTAGAAGAACATCCTGCAATTACTAGGATCCAGAACAAATATGAGATGATCTATACCATGATCTTTCTGTGTAAATGTTCCTTTCATACTATGCAGAACAAATATACCAGTAGAAAATGCTTTTTGGGGTAAAGCATTCATGAATATATGCACAAGACGTCAGTATTATCTCATGACATTTTTGTTTTCAATAATATTTTACATATGACTTCTAATGACAAATAATTAGAAGAATTGCAAGATAAAAAAAATTAAGTAAAAAAGAATTAAACCAACAGAAACTTACTCTGGGGCCATGTATCCAAATGTACCCACCAGACGTGTAGGCATTGAATTTCCAACTTCTGTCAGTTTTGCTAACCCAAAATCTGCAACCTAAAAGATAACAATTTAATTTATTAAAAAGGCAAAAAAAATTACAATGTCTGCCTCTTAGCTAGAGGGATTTTCACAACCTTGGCATGATAGTTGTTGTCTATCAAAATGTTAGCTGATTTAATGTCACGATGGATATAGACAGGAACAGTATGCTCATGGATGTATTCAAGACCTCTTGCTGAATCAAGGGCAATTTGTACCCTAGTAGACCATGGAAGTGGATCCTTCCCTGAACGCAGAGAAAAGTAATCACATCCAATACATTGAATGAACTATAAGCAGTTAAAGGTGTTCAATTGTTGTCACTTGTCAGATAAAAATTGCATGCAGCACGGTTGTGTAGTACTGTTCATACCTGAACCACGCAAATGTTGGCTTAAATTGCCATTCTCAATAAACTCATATACCAGAAATAAACAATTCTCAACACAGTATCCTATTAAGCGCACCTGCATTGGATTTTAATGGATGAGTCGCATATAATCAATGCAAACTAAACAAGTACTCCTACCAAGGATCATCTAGACAAAATGAAGCAAGTCAAAGCCGTCATTCAATCACAAAATATGGATAGCGATCAGAACATTTGTTGAAAAGTAAGTTTTGATTGTCAGATAGCGTATATCTGTCAGTCCAAGCTAATGTATTGATCGCATTTTTACTCTCAAAAGTCCGGTATGTAAGCGGGGCCAGGATAGAGCAAGGTAGTGGTAGGCCCAGCCCACAGGTTTTTGGTCAAGGTCTGGGCTCAGGCCAAGTTGGACATTGCGGGCCTTGGGCTGCCATATATAGTCACAGTTTGATATTATATGTGTACAATACTCACATATATAGGCATGAATATGCATAGTTTACAGTTTGGGCATGGGCTGGGCCATTGAGCTTGGTGGAAGCCAATCCAGCCTGGTCCTGATATTCGGGCTCAGACCAAGTCATAAAAAGGCTAATTCAGGGCCCAGCCCAAGTTTCATCAGGGAGAATTGGCTTATTTGCAAACAATAACTGCAGAAGAATCACCAACAGCAAAAGCTACTAATTGACCAATAAGTTATGCAAGTTCAATGACAAAGAGAACATTGCATCACTTTATCACAATTCACAATAGCACAGAAGAATGGGAATGTGCTATCCCAAAAAAATCACATGCATCAAAGCAAAGGACCTAAATTCTAGGTACCATACAAGATAAACCAATCCTTGTGTAAGGATGGGAATGATTGTAAGGCTTCATAGATTGAGTACTCTCTCTCTCTCTCTCTCTCTCTCTCTATATATATATATATATATATGTATACATATATATGTGTGTGTGTGTGTGTGTGTGTGTGTGTGCGTGCGTGCGTGTGTGTTAGGGGGGCAAAGGGTGTCATGGATACCACAAGATTTTTTAAAATCCGGAGATACTAATATAGAAACTGTGGCAAGGCATGGGATAGTGACCAATACCTATGGCCAATTGGTCCCCCAGTTTGTCAATCCCAGTGAGATCTGTGATTTCCACGAGGGTATGCGCTACCATTTGTCATACACAGGTATCAAGACACAGAAATCAAGCTACTCTACAGAGCTTAACAATGTATACTATCGGAAATGCTGGAACTGATTTATGTAAGAGCATATGAAAAAAACAACCAAATATTTGCTAGTAGATCAGGAGAGCTGCTGACCATGGAAACATTATATGCAATCTAATGCATATATAACAACAACTACAAACTCAGCCTTACCCCAACTTAATGGGGTTGATCACATGGATCCATGCAAAACAGAGGGAGGTTAAACTGAGGTCCAAAAATAAAATAAAATAAAATGATGGATGAGAAATGCGATGAGAATTGAGAAATGAGAAATGAGAAATGAGAAATGAAAATAAAAAATGAAAAATGAAAGTAAGAAGAAAGAGGCACACCCCAGCAAGTTAGAAGAATCACAACTACATGAATCCTAGCCCTCCAATTGATGCAAAATCGTAGTTGAACCGGATCAACCCATCTGGCAATTTAGAACAAGACAAACCGGGTCCAATTGGGTTTTGTTCAGCAAGAAAATTTAAGATTTATTTGGGAAGATATTATGTCCATAGTTTTTAAGGCGCTGCTAAGGCGACGCCTTACTAGCGCCTTGGCGCTGATGCGGTCTAGAGATGGTAAGGCAGTGCTCCACCTTACGTGAAGTGGCGCCTTATGGATTTTTTTTTTTTTAAACACATTTTAAAATTACTTGATGAAGATTCCAAATATAGATTTTTTATTGGTAGATCTATGATTTTATTAACACTTGAGATGTATAGGATCAACTTTACTCCACCAAAAATAATCAAAACAAACAAAACAAAAACACGATTCACAAACAGGGTTTGGATTTTGTCAAGGGTTTTAAGAAAGGGCTTTGAGAAGGAATCAAGGAACAAGGAAGAACCACTTATCTAGGCGACCATTTTGCTCCGGTAGCAGTGAGTTTGCTCTGGTAGCGGTGAGCTTCATTCTTCATTGACAGGAGTAGAAATATAGTGGATGATCTTAGGGCTTAGGCACTCATTTTGACATCATAGAGGTAAGTATAATAAATACTTGTATTTTTTATGGCTTCTTTTCTTTATTTTTATAATTTTGCTTCATAATTATGTATTTATATTATATGTTAATATGTTATGATGATTGATGATTGATGAAGATGAACTTAGTTTATTCACTTTATTGATTTGTTTTCTTGATGAATATCTTACATTGGTATGAATATGAACCTTTAATATTTATTTAACATATGAGTAATAGGATTCAACTAGGATTTGAGCCAAATAGATTGGTTTTATAAAAAAATTACACAGGAACGCTTTAGTCAATAAGGCGACGCTTTATGCCCGCCTTATCGCTAAGGCGCTCCGAAAGACCCTCAAACACCTCCGTCGCCTTACCGCCTTAAAAACTATGATTATGTCATCCTTTACTTTGGTAGGCTACATAGGAAGTTATTCAGGGAAATTTTTATTTTCTTGCTAGTTTTATTTTATTTTCTTTATTTTAGGAAGTTAGTTAGATACATAGGGGATTCTTTAGTTTCCATTTCAGTTAGTTTCCGTTAATTGTTTTGACTTTTATTCATTAAATTGAACATGTTATAGGGTAGAGTTCTCAGAGTTGATGAATGAATTTATTGAGTACTTATGGTACAGCGTAGGTGCAATAACAATGATCTTGTGACCTCTCTCTCTCTCTCTCTCTCTCCCCTTCATCATCTTCTTCTTCTTCTTTTCTCTCCTTCCCCATCAATCGATTACTAATTCCTTTTTCTTAATGACACGCAACCTCTCCGGCTGCCATGTTTCGAAGTGGGTTTTGGTGACCAATAGAAATCTATAGATCTCCTTCATCCCATCTTTTTCTTTAATAAGATTTTGGGTGTCAGTTCATCATTGAAGGGCAACTCTAACCCTAGAATCTTATGCCTGAAAGTGACCACTGGTGTGAGATATAAACTAATTTCAGAACTGATCCCTACCCTAAAGCCAGGTTTTGTTTCAGGCTCTTCCGCCATCCTTCCAGCCTGCAGATCCAAGTGAACATCTTGTGGGTTTGATAGAGCTTCTTGAGTACCTTCGCCCGAAATTTCAGGCCAAACGGAGGCCTGCTGAAGAACTTCTCCCAATTTGAAATACAACTTAAACAATTGTTCTGTTGTGTTTAGAGGTTGAAGTCTTGAAGACAACCTTAACATCAGGTCGTGGCTTGTTCTAACAACCCTTATTTCTTATTTCCAGATTATTGCCCCTAATTTTCCCTCCTCATTACAACCTGCCATTAACTTGTTTGCCTTTCCTAGTTTGTCCCTGAACAAAAAATGGTAATTCCTTTCAAATCCCTTTGCTTCTTTAGTTGCCAATAGCCACTTGAGAGTTCTGGTATGTTACAAGACTACCACTAGTTATGATATTTGTGCTATTTGTTAATTTAGTGGGTCCTAAGCTCCAAATAGGGTTTTGTACCCCAAATCCGCATCACCAATAAGCTCTATCCAAGATTCCACGGTCATAATTGGGACGAGACCTAGACTATGCTTGTCATTCCTCACAACTTCTCCTATGGTCATTTTAGGCCTACCCCTAGCTCTTTCAGCAAATTCAACTGGAAGTAGATCACTCCTCCTTACTGGGGCGTCCCCAAGCCTCCGTTGAACATGAACATACCACTTCAAACGACTTTCTCGGAGTTTGTCATTGATCGGGGCAACTCCCAAATCAGCTCTAATATGTTCATTCATCACTTTATCCTTCCTAAATTTGTTGCATATCCATCTTAACATCCTCATCTTTGCTTCACATAGCTTCTCTATGACGCTTCTTAATTACCCAACATTGCGCCCCATATATCATAGCCAATCGCACAAGTCCTATAGAATTTCCCTTAAAATTTCAAAGGAATATGTCGATCACAAAATACTCCAGTCACACTTTTCCACTTCATCCATCCCACTTTAATTCTTTATGAAACATCATCCTTTATGTCATCTTCTTTATTTATGGTTGACCCCAAATATCTAAAATAGTCACTTTGTTGTATCTCTCTCCTTAATTTTCACCATAGTTGTCACAGCGTCGAATCAATCTAAAGCGGTGGAGGGGTGGCTAATCGATTTGGCAATGAATCGTCCGTTATGGCGTTGCCATGGCGGTCAAATCGCCCATGTGTCATTTTTTATTTTTCCTATTTTCTAAAGTTATTTAGTATACTACTTTTTTATTTTCCCTATTTTCTAAAGTTATTTGGCATGCTACAAACATACAATATATACCCTATAACATATAAAACCAACATTAAGCAACATCAAATCATAAAAAATCAACATAGCCCTATCAAAATCACCCTGCATTTTACAAAAAATCGATCACCTAGTGAATCAGGAGTGACCTGGCGTCCATGGCGGTGCCATGGCGACGCCTATCAGCCAATGGCGACCACCATTTGTGAGTCACGTAAATCGTAGCACTGCCATGAACTTCTTTTTTCGCTAGGAAGCCAAATCGCGGCCTTGGCGACGCCATGACAACTATGATTTTCACCATATCATTATCCATCATAGTGTGACTAAAATTACACCTCATATACTCCGTCTTTGTTCTACTAATCTTAAAGCCTCTTATTTCCAAATTTGATCTTCATAGCTCTAATTTAGAGTTAATCCCTACTTTTGTCTCATCCACCAAAACATTATCATTAGCAAAGAGCATACACCATGGGACCTTGGCTTGAATGTTCTTGGTTAAGTCATCCATAATAAGTGCAAACAAATAAGGGTTTAAGGTTGATCCCTGAAGCAACCTAAATTATAATTGAGAATTCCTTGCACTGACCTCCTATAGATCTCACACTAGTCACCACACTCTCATACATATCTTTAATAACATCCACATATTTAACCGACAACCCTCTCTTCACTAGAACATGTTGGATTAAATCTCTAGGACTCTGTAATAAGCTTTTTCTAGGTCAATAAATACCATATGGAGATCCTTTTTGCTATCTATATAACTTTCCATGAGCCTCCTCAATATGTAAATAGCATTTGTTGTGGAACCACCAAGCGTAAGACCAAGTTGGTTCATCGAGATATGAGTTTTTCTCAGACGGGCCTCAATAACTTTCTCCCATAATTTGGTAGTATAATTCATTAGCATTATGTTTCTATAGTTATTACAGCTTTGAATATCACCTTCACTATTGTAGATCAGGACCACAATGCTCTCCTCCATTCATCTGGCATCTTCCATGCATTCATATATGGAAACCAAAATATTACAAAATACTGAACATAAAAGAGACTAATCATGAGTATAAATGAAATGTTTATCGTTGGCTGCAACATACAATGTCATAGAGTTCACAAGGTAGATCCCCTCTAGATGTACCATCCAGCATGATGCAGATAAGTCACTTAATGGGCTTATTTTATTGGAAATAAGCATTGGGTTGGGTTATAAATGTGTTGGGCCTTTGATCCCATGGTTTTCTTTGTAATTACCACTTTAATGTGCTTAAAATATGGGTAGAAAATAGGAAAACGGGATTTAATTCATTAGCTTAGTTAGAGTTCTATTTTGAGTCTATTTCCTTTGTTATTTCAGTTTCCTAGTCAGTTTATATTTCTCAATTAGTTAAGGATTGGGTTAGGCCTTTCTTTTTTGGTGTTTTGAGTCAGTTTTGAGTCTTCTATATAAGTTTGTAAGGGGCTACAACATTGAAGACGAAATCGGTTAAATGAAAAAAAAGAAAGCTATGCTAGAAAACCGCGAGATGTTATGCTGTGAGAGACAACTTGGGTGAGATTGAGATACTCAACCCAACCTATTCCCCATACCCCCAATCTTCCTTTCATTCTCTATTTTCTGTTTTATAATTGATGCAGATAAGTCACTTAATGGGCTTATTTTATTGCAAATAAGCCTTAGGTTGGGTTATGTATGTGTTGGGCCTTTGATCCCATGGGTTTTCTTTGTAATGGACCACTTTAATGAGCCTAAAATGGGTAGAAAGTAGAAAAATAAGATTTAATTTATTAGTTTAGTTCGAATCCTGTTTTGAGTTTATTTCCTTTATTATTTCAGTTTTCTAGTTAGTTCAGGTTTCCCAATTAGTCAAGGATTGGGTTAAGCCTTTCTTTTTTAGTGTTTGAGTCAGTTTTGAGTCTTCTATATAAGTTTGTAAGGGGCCACAACATTGAACACGAATTTGAATGAAAAACAAAAAGTTGTGTTGAAAAACTGTGAGATGCAGTGTTGTGAGAGACAGCTTGGATGAGATGCCCTAGGGAAGAGCGAGATACTCGACCCTACCTATTCCCCTACCCCCATTCTTCCCTTCATTCATTTATTTTTGTTTTGTTCATACTATTTGTCATACTATCTGATTTTTATTGAATTTACTAAAGATCCTACCTGGGATTAGATCACTTGTGAACCAATCTTACATTATTTGGTATTAGAGCTTAGCCTAAAAGGATGGAGCCACGTGATTTTCGTGAAAATCTTTCTTCATACATGTTCCTTAATTGGGTAAAAAAATTGTACGTCTACTTTGATTCCCACAACTTGACAGAGGCACGACGACTTCAATATGCTTACTCCCAAATGAGTGATTGTGTTCGAATCAAATGGAGAGTCTGTGAAAGGCGACTTCAAGCTCAAGGGCGTGAGCCTAGAACTTGGGACCAGATGGAGTATGAGTTAGCAGGCATGTACCTATCTAAGCAAGAGTGAAGAATGTACTTCCCGCCACCAGATTTTCAAAAGCCACCCAGAATTGACAAGAGCATGAAAGAATCATCGGCCTCTATTGCATAACTCATTGTAAAGGAACAACAAGAGAAGACACCTCCGACCAGTGAACGAGAGTCAGATGTTGAGGTTAGTGTTGGTGAAAATCCAGCCACTCCTACTGTCGAGGAAGAGGTACTCACTGATGTTCCTATCAAAGAGATTAATGTGGATGAAGTAGAAAGCAACATAGACACAATTGTGGACAAGGAGATTGAACCCAAGGAGAATGGTGCTTCAACATCTGTGATGACTGTGAACAGCCAAGAGGAAGATCCTAAGGAGCTTGAGATTGAAAGAACACATTGGTTGAAGGCGTTCATGTGGATGATCCCATGAATAAATTTGAGGTTGTCGAAGCTAAGCATGTGGAGTTCGTCATCCATTAAAGTATCGTGAAGATCGAGCTCCTCATATTCTAGACTACTGACTACATCCTTATTATCAAAGAGTTACCTGAATTTTTCTACGGCTTGAAAAAGGACGTGCACCATTCTATAATCACCCTTACGCTCTACAAAATTCAATGACGAATTTTTTCTAAAAAATGGCGAATTGATGCAGATAAGTCACTTAATGGGCTTATTTTATTGCAAACAAACCTTGGGTTAGGTTATGTATGTGTCGGGCCTTTGATCCTATGAGTTTCTTTGTAATGGGCCACTTTAATGGGCCTAAAATAAGGTAGAAAGCAGAAAAACGGGATTTAATTTATTAGTTCAGTTAGAGTCATGTTTTGAGTCTATTTCCTTTGTTATTTCTGTTTCCTAGCCAGTTTAGGTTTCCCAATTAGTTAAGGATGGGGTTAGGCCTATCCTTTTAATGTTTGAGTCAGTTTTGAGTCTTCTATATAAGTTTGTAAGGGGCCACAACATTGAACACGAATTTGACTGGAAAGAAAAAAAAAAAAAAAACTTTGTGCTAGAAAACTGTGAGATGCAGTGTTGTGAGAAACAGCTTGAGTGAGATGCCCTAGGGAAGAGTGAGATACTCAACCCAACCTATTCCCCTACCTTCATTCTTTTATTTTTGTTTTGTTCATACTATCTGATTTTATTGAATTTATTACAGATCCTACCTGGGATTGGATCACTACCTATTCCCCTACCCCCATTCTTCCCTTCATTCTCTATTTTCAATTTTATTCATTCAATCGGTCCCTGAATTTGATTTTTATTGAATTTAGTAAAGATCCTACCTTGGATTGGATCACTTGTGACCCAATCTTACATTACAACAGAGTAGAATGTCTGGCCTCTACCTATCTATTTCAAAAACTGAAGGCTACCTTAAGCATGTGCAACCACATGGTAACAGTCTCCACAAACAAAAGTCATTCCTCAACAGAATCACATGTCAAAAGAGGACAACTAATTAGTAGTTTTTTTAAATGAATAAATATATATATATATATATATATATAAACCTGAGGAGAAGAAGAATATACAAGGGACGATTACTCAGTTATTGTCTACACTAATATTAATCCGCGCTCTCCCTGATAAAAATCCTTCATTAATTCATCAATGCACTTGTCATATTGGCAAATAGCAATGGACGCAGCAGCCAAAAATGGAGATCCAAAGGATACAACCTCTTTGAAGGAGAGAAGCAATATAGGAAAACATTAACTACCAATCTAGCAAAATACTAACTAAATATATTACTACATGACATATATGTGACTTATGACCTTAGCTCAGTGAGCCTTGAAAGTAAAGCCTGGGTAGGGGACTAATTGCAACTTGGGTTCCACATAGAAGTCAAGTCCAACCTTCTCTTGCAAACCCCTAACCTATAAAAAGTGGGCCTAGAATTTTCAAGAGACTTACACATGGAAACTTTGAAATTTAAGTCTGCATATCTCAAAAATAGAGAAGGTAAGAATCTTAACCCTAACAATAATATCATATAGTAGACCAAAACCACTAGAAAGATGAGCATCAGTTATATAAAACATCCTCAGAACCAAGCCAGAGTACAAAAATGTGGCAGTTGTGCAATTTAGAGCTTGCAGTAGCTCGGATAAGCATCTCATATAATGCATGACTAAGGAGCACATGCCTATGGATCAATGATTCATACTAACACAAGTTTTTACCAATGCCCTTGGCCACCTCAATGGTCAAAATCTTTATGTTGTACCTTGGTAACTAGGGATCAAGTATTGGTACCTCAAAGACCTAAAAAAAAATACTAACACATGTTTTTCCTCCCCCCCCCCCCCATTTTTTTTATCGACTAAACCATTACTTTTACTAGGGCCTCGATCATACCCTTAAGAATTTGATACCCTTAGAGCTGATTTGGGAGTTGCCGCGATCAACGACAAGCTCCAAGAAAGTCGTTTGAGGTGGTTTGGCCAAGTTCAAAGAAGGCCTGAGAATGCTCCAGTAAAGAGGAGTGATCTGATTCAAATTGAAAAGAGATAAAAGAGCTAGGGGGTGGCCTAAAATGACCACAAGCGAAGTGGTGTGATGTAGATCAAGCATGAGGAAGGGAAGAGTGAACAGAAAACGTTGTTCATGAGTTACTGTTCATGTGAACAGTAACCACGAACACTGTTTAAGTGATTAGTAATGGTGCCCCATATGGTCCTTCCAGAAGCATGCCAACTGTCCCATCTGATTTGGAAGGAGAAGTCAGGAAAAGTTCAAGATCCTGCCTATCAATTTCAGTAATAGTAGCTCCTAGCATTTGTTTCCTTTTTTATTTTTACGTTAGTTTCCTATTTTAATTACTTTCTAATTGTAAGTTGAACTCACCCCTTTATAAGGAGCTGTTGTAATCAATTGAAAAGTTAATGAAAATTTGAGTTTTCAGAAAAAAAAAAAATGATGGCTTATGCTGGTTTGTTGTGGGATGCAGTTGGGTGAGATGCCCATTCACTAATTCTTCTCCTCCTCCTCAACCCCTCCATCACATTCTCTTTCTTTTCTAATTTTCCTTTTATTTGTTCGCTGTGAGAGAGTACTTGAGTGATCAAAGCAAGCTTGTTGAAGTTCACAAGCTCCATCAAAATACAAGTTTGAAGGCTATTAAGGCCTTTAGCTGCTGCTACTGCAGAATTCCATAAAGTTTCCATTTTCATTCTTCGAGCATGACTTCCCAACCAGCCATCAGTCGAGCTCATCTTTTGAAGGATAGGTGGACATCATACGAGGGACCTTTGCTCCAAATTTGAGGTTCACCGAAGTCTACAATCTTAAGATATCGAAAGTTGTCAAAAGTTTCCAAATTCTTATCAACAACATAACTCTCAATTCAACCATTGGAATTGTCTCATCTTTTGAGGGATTGTAGATCTTCATCTACCCCAAGTTTCAGCTCCATCTGAGTCACGATTTGTGAGATTTCATACTTCTCCCTATTCAGCCAGATTTTTAAGATCCTGCCTGGGATTAGGTCATATGTGATGTAGTCATCAGCTGGTCACGAATTAAATTCATATTCATTAAGAAAGAGCACAAGGAAAGCATATTGAGGGTGATTAGCAAAGGAATTTCATTCATATAGGAGGGTTGCCACATATGAATATATACTTTTCTCCTCTCGACTCAACCAAGCTGAACAACTTCCAGAACTCCTTAGCTACCATTTTTGTTGAATATCGAGATTGCACGGACTTGTTATCTGATAATAAACCTCTTTAGGCGTAAAATATGAATATGCAAGCCTTTGAAGAAATTTTCCGCAATGATGAAAGCATGAACATGCGGAAGATAATACAACAGCTGAATGTTAAAGGGAAGTTGATTCAGTTGTTGTAGATCGAAGAAGGAAGAAGAGAAGAAAGGCCAGCAAGCCTATCACATCAAGCAGCCTAGTTTGAGCACTTGTGGTTGAGCTTGGTCCACTTTATGGGCCAGGTTTAGGCCGTGACTAAGTACTTTTTTGCATAGTCCATAAGTGGGGAACAGTTCCTACTTTCTATTTTTGTCAGTTTCTAAATTTAGTATTTTGTTACTTTATTATGTAGTTGTTAGTAATAAATCGTTGTTCGCTTGAATTCTAATAGTTTTTCTTGTGTTGGCCTTCTTGAGGTTAGCCTTCTAGATGGTTACCATCTGAAGGCTGTAAGGATTCTCCTCTCCTATACAAGGGGTTTCCTATTTTGAGTTGTACCTTATTGTTACAATTCAGAAGTGTAGTAGTCCCCACGATATTATGAAGTAGAAAAATTCTGGTTCCGTTATTCAATGGCTTGTGAGATGCAGATGGACTGTGAGAAACAGTTTACCACCTTGGGGGAAGCTGGTGAGGTTTGAGTGAGACACTCAACCATCTATCCTTTTATTATTTTCTTCTTCTTCTACTTTTAAACCTGTGACTTAATTTTCTGACTTGAGTCTGCACTGATATGCCTGCAGTTCTGTGGTTCTATTTTAAGTAAGCTAACCCTGTTCAACGGTTGTTAAAGAGGAGTACTGATGTGCCATTTGTTCCTGAAGTTTCTGGAGCATTAGAGTACCTTGAGGTTCTGTTTTGGGAGTTTCTGGTCTGCTAATTCAAGGACAGGTATTCCATCATCTGATCATTGGGTTGTTGTGAAACTTGGAGGTTTCCAAGAGGTAAACACATGCTGCTATTGCTACCCTCCCCCCCCCTCCCCCTCCCCCTCCCTCCCCTCCCCTCCCCTCCCCCTCCCCCTCCCCCCAAAAAAAAAACACATGCTGCTACTGACCCTAACTAGAGCCTGATCTGACTTATGGCTAGAATAGATACACATCAGCAGTTACGAACTTCTGACATTGCTTTCTATTTGGAGAAAGTTGCTGGATTATAAGATCTGTCCATCAGATTAATTGGACTTTTTTATATATGATGGGTAGAGAAAATCAATGCTTGTTTGGTACTGTTTTGCTGTGTGAATTGGAAGATACAGCCTACTTGCTAAATTCTGGAGTTGAGTTCCTATTGTAGTTCACCCACCCATATCTCTGCCCTTGGATTGCTATGGGATTTTGGGCAACTGTTCTCACCATCCCTAGATTCAATTCAACTCTGAGGCTGATCCAATTTGTTGGTTGGCTGTCATTGATTTTCTCCTGTTCAAGCCTTTATTCATCCCCTGTGACTCTGCCTGTTGGGTTGGAATCTGTAACCTTCCTAGAGGATGAATTGATTCCATAAGAAACACTATTCAAATACATGGACCTGTCTAACCAAAAAACAAGACTTTCACTGGGTAAATACAATACCAGGTTCGAGTGATGAACATGCGTCAGAACCTTCAATTCAGCAAGGAACTCTCTTGAGGCTTGCATATCCATCTTCTTGATTGCAGCTTTCTGCATGACATGTAGGAAAAACAAAGATAAAGTCAGACATTCAACTATAAGTGGGGAGGAGACATAAAAACTATGGCAGACACTTCAATATGACCATGTAACACATGATCCTATCATATGCCTCAGCATATGAAAAATGAATCATCCAGACAGGAAATTAGGGGGTAAAAAATAGATAGTCTGTACATTCTCACACCAAAAGGGGGGTGGGGGAGGGAAGAGGCAAAGCTGTAAATATTTTCTAACACTACTGTCCACCTACTCTTTTTTCAAAAGAGAGAGAAGCCATTTAATTTCACTATCCACAAGACCAGTTTTGTTCAATTCTGAAAATGTGTAAAACCTGATTCTTGATAACCTGTATTGCAAATTTAACATTTTCAACTGAATCATGTGATATCTGACGGAAGTTTAATGAAACTTGCTCTGTATCCTCAGATGTATTCTGACGCATCAACCAGTGGTCAGGCATTACTCCTGATAAATTAATTGTGTGTGTGTGTGTTGGTTAGAAGGTCGATGGCCGCTCATGGATGTTAGTGTGTGTGTCGGTTAGATAGGTCCATGAGGGGCCATAGACCTTCTAACCGAAACAGGCACTCACATTAATAATTAGGGCTAGAATATACTGTCCATGCCATCTTAAAAAAATAATTGAAGTCACATGCTTTTAGATCCATTATTGAAAGGACTCCCCCATATAAACCAGTAGATATCCAGAATTTGAAAAATGTAGCTATTTTTTTCATATCTTATTATCTAGAATCTAATAATTTTAACTCAAATCATCAAGACGCAAAGATACATAATCCCGATTCATGCTTAAAAGGTTAATATCCATCATAAACAAGGACCAACCAAAACTTCCAGTCAAAATCTGGGATTTTTCTAGGCGAAATTCAAAACCTAGGTTTCGAGGCCCTTTTTGTGCTGCCTATTTTTACCATTTTATATCTATTCCATGAACTAATTTCACAAAAAAATAAAACACCCAAAATAGTACTTGTGGTTTGAACCGAAGTTTGCTAGTGTAGGCTAAATGTTGTTGTACAATAGCCTTATTATAAACAGTAACTATATATAATTTAGCAACTGGAAATGTAAATATGCAATTAAAACATACATTAGGTTAGGGAAATACGAGTATACAACACTCACTACTCAATACATAGAGTTTCTTGGCGGATCTAATCCACGAATTACATACCACTGAAGATGTCGTCAACGCTCCTTTAAATACAGGATATATGTATCCCATGACATATTTTGTGCCCAACGCTATGCCTATATACTAATTCTTCCAAAATTTAGATTTGAAGGGGGAGGGAAGCATTACCTTCAAGATCTAATCACGCAAATTCAAGTTGTAGAAGGTTAAATGAGTAAAAGAACACCAAAAAAAGTAAGAATAAGTAATTTGGCCAAAAACTTCCAAGTTTTCAGAAAAATCCCTGTTGTCAATGTTGAAACTTGCAAAACTCCCAACTGTTGACCGAAATTTGCGAAGCTTGTCAAAATAGGGTCAAAAACTTGTGCAAACCAGTTTCGGCCCTTGGTTTTGTCTCGGACAAGGTTGAAACCACGTTGTCTCAAACGAAAATTGCTAAGAACCATGATCATGATCAAATGCAAGACCTTGTAGACAAATGTTGACATATTTTAGCTGAATCGAAAATTGCTAAGAACAACAATCAAATACAGGACCTTGTAGACAAATGTTGACATATTTTGGCTGAATTGATGGGGATTTTTCAGTTTTGACAGGAACCACAAAAATGTCACTTTGGTCAAAACACAATAAATCCATATAAAAGCATAGTTCTTAGTTTCAATCCAAATTGACAACTCGGTTTCAACATTGTCTAAGACAAAACCAAAGACCAAAACTGGTTTGTACCAAGTTTCAACCATGTTTTGAAAGTTTAATCACTTGGTCTGGCTTGAGAGCTGAGAGTTTCACAAGTTTCGAGACTGCCAAGGGGGATTTTTCCAAAAACTTGTTTTTTTGCCAAAATCACTTGATTTCTTCCTACTTTTTGGCAACGCTCAACTCATTCAGCCCTTCTACAGCTTGGATTTATGTGAATGGAACTTGAAGGTAATAGTTTATTTCCTCAAATCTAATTTTTGGAAGAATTAGTACATAGACATAGTGTTGTGCACAAAATATGTCATGGGATGTATATGTGTAGCATTCAGAGGGATGTCAATGACATATTCAATGGTATGCAACTCGTGAATTAAACCCACGAAGAAACTCCATACATGGAGTCTAACCATGCAATGAAATTCTTCGAAGCACTTAAACACCTCACTTTTACGATGCAATAAATAAATCCAAGTAACACAGATATTGCAATCAATAGAAGTGACAAACCATTATAGCCAGACATAGAGACATGGCGGGCAAGGCCCCAAACATCAAAACGAATCAAAGCAAAAGGAACAATACTTCTATTATTAGAAATAGGATAAGCATCCCGAGTTTGTTTCGCAAAGACACATGCATCATAAGTAACCTGGTCCTAAGTACACTGTTTCCTAAGCAGAAAATAATCTAGATAAAGTTGCCCATGTGGGATGACCCAGATGACAATGCCAACTCAAAAGCTCCGATAATGCCAATTCAGAAGATGTGCGAAGTGCACTTGAAGGTCTAGTGCCCAGGTAGTAGGGACCATCACTCATTTTTCCATTGCCAATCGTTGCTTCCATCACCAAGTCCTGAAACACATAGTGAGTAGGAAAGAAAGTGACTTTATAGTCCAAATCCTTAGTAAAGAAAGTGGCTTTATGATGTAGATAGGGCTGTCAAAAGGACTCGAACTGACTAAACCATGGTTCAGTTCTGTCCCAAGTCTAGACCTGGTTTAGTCCCATCGAGCCAGCCTTGTTGGCCCCAATTTTGCACCTATGCTGGTCCACTACTGCAGCCATCACACCAGCATAGCAGTTACTTGAATAGAGCATATTTTACTTCTCTAAGTGCTCTTCTAGAAGAGCCCAAGCAGCCACCAATCCAACCTGTCCAGCAGCTTCCATGACTAGTGTTATTGTTCATGTGAGCAGTTTTTTACTCAGTAAGTTTTGCTCTTCAAAAGGATCTTCTAGAAGTTACACAACAGTCTCTTACTCAGCTCCAAGAAAATATCTCCAGCAGCCATTGATTTGGTCCATCTAGCATAATAATAGTTTCCATTTTTTTGTCCAAGTTGGTTTCCTTTTTGGTTAAGCAATTAGTTTCCAATTTGTAATCCCAGGCAGGATCTCAAAATTTGGCCCTCAACTGATTGTTGGTTGGAAATATATGCTCAACGAATGAAAAAGGAAACTTAATGGATCTTCTGCAGTAGCAACAGCTACAGGCCTTAGGTAGTCTTCAAATTTGAGTTGAAAGGACCCTGATATGAATGCGATGAAGCCTTCAACAGATGCGGTCGACTGGCTCAATAATCAGGAATTTATAGCAGTAACACTGCTGCCCAGAAAATCAGGTTACGGCAACAGTAAATAATGAAACAAAACAAAGAAGAAAAGGAATTTGATGGAGGGGTTAAGAAGGGGGGAAATAGTAAGAAAATGGGCATCTCACCCCTCAAGGTAATAGTTATCTCAGCCATGAGTAAGTATTCAATTTTCATAAACTTAATTCTACATTAACATTATGATCAATGGGCTTTAAATAGCCTTACAAAACTTAGATACAAAAGAATGAAACTAATGGATTAAAATAAGACTTTTCTAATTTGTGTAACTCGCTAACCAAGTTTAACAAAATTATAAACTAACAACTGAACTTAAAAGGAAGCTAATCTAATTACAAATAGGAAACTAATTGTTTAACCAAAAAGGAAACTAACTTGGACAAAAAAATAAAAACTAAATATTATGCTAGCTGGACCAAATCAATGGCTGCAAGAGATCTTTTCTTGGAGCTGAATAAGGGACAATTATATAACTTCTAGAAGATCCTTTTGAAGACCAAAACTTGCTGAGAAAAATATTATTCACGTAAACAGTAACACCAATTATGGAAGCTGCTGGACAGGCTGGATTGATGGTTGCTTGGGCTCTTCTAGAAGAACACTTATGGAAGTAAAATATGCCCTGTTCAGGGGGCTGCTATGCTGATTCAATGGCTGCAGGAGTGGACCAGCATATGTGTAAAATTGGGGCCAACAATGCTGGCTTGACGGGACTAAACCAGGTCCAGACTTGGGACAGAATTGAACCATGGTTTGCTCAATTCAAATCATCCTTTTGTTAGCCCTATCTACATCACTTTATAGTTCAAATCCTTAGTAATACTACCAATAGACGATAAATTAGTAGAAAACTGAGGGACATGCAACACAAAGGATAGAGACATAAAAGGGGAGCATTAAATGGAACCCGATCTCACAATAGGAGAAAGGGAACCATCAGTGACCCGAACTTTGGTATTACTTGAGGAAGGGCAACAGGTAGAAAAAAATGTGTGCAAACCAATCATGTGATCAGTAGCCCAGAGTTGATTATCCAAGCCTGGGAGCAACAGATGCACTATGACAATAGAAGATAGTACCTGACTGGGCTAAGTGACAAGCATTAATGGCAGGCAAGGAAGAGGCATTAACAGCAGTGGAGGATCCCATCTAAGTTAGCATATAACGAAGCATAGTCATCTCGTCAGTAGACAAGGAAGATCATGTAGTAGTAAAGCTGTCAGAATTGGCTGTAGTCTCAAATTGATCTGCCTGAGTGTTCTTCCCACGACCCTGATTACGCCTGCGAGAGTTGGTGGGGTACCCATGAAGCTTCCAAGTCCCCCTAATGTGACACTCCTTACCACAGTAGTCACATTTAACAATTGGTCTGTCTGTAAAGGAGGAGTTAGCAGTCCTGGAACCAATACCAACAGCAAAGACGAGATCCTCAAGAGTGGGTGAGGGATCACGATTAAGCACATCAGCCCTAGTTTGATCGAATTCCACATTGAGAAGGTAAGAAAATCATAAACACGAAGCTCCTCCTCACGTTTCTTAAAACCTACAACATCAGTCTCACAAACAGTTTGCTAGGTCTCATAATAATCAATCTCACTCCACATGCCCTGCAGATCAAAATAATATTGAGATACAGAAAGCTCCTTTTGAGTAGCCCTATGGAATTTTTTCCTCAGTTTAAAACATTGGGCATGCTATCCCAGATAAGAATATGTGGCCTTAGTGGCTTTCCAGATCTTAGCAGCAGAATCAAGCAACAAGTATGTCCTAGCAATAAAAGGGGATAGAGTTGATAAGGTAGGAGTAGTTTATGCATAAACACTAAATTGAGGGTATTGCACTAGGAATTCAAGGTTTGTTGTTGTCCCATAAATGTAAAATCATTGTTCCCAACTTTGATTTTCACTTTAGTTAGAGAGAAATATGGATGGTAGCAACTTTGGAACAAAAACCCCTCAAAAAATTGTGTTTTCTGAAAAATACCCATCTTGACCATTATATGACCGTAGCGCACTATATCGGTACATACCGATACTCACCGATACGTACTGATCGATACATACCGATACTCACCGATACGTACTGATACTCATCGATACGTACCGATCGATACATACAAATACTGATACTTACCGATACATACCGAAACGCATATTTCACCTCGATTTTATATTTTCCATAGAGTATCAGTACGTATCGATAGTGTATTGGTGCATATCGATATGTATCATAGATTATATATCGATACGAAATGATTTTAAAAATTCCATGTATCGTATCGGTGTGTCGTATCGGTCGGCTAAATTTAATATACGTATCGGAGGGTATCGTATCGGTATCGGTATCGGAGATACTTTAAACCATGGGTAGGACATTACCATCCAATTGGCAGCATCCCATTTGTCCTGAGCAGAACCAGCAATAGTGGCGCATATTGAATCACCTGTGTAAAATCCGGCATAACCACGACCAGCAATCGACAGGTAGTAGGATCGAGACCATATCAGATAATTGCTCCTCATCCAACTTGATGGAGTTAGTAGGGAAGAGAGGGTAGTCATGATTAGAGGAATGACTCCCTCCCTCCTGGTGAACATACGTCTCAGAATCTTCAAACGCCATAGGTACTGATTCAACGAACAATCACAAGAAAAGACACCAATCCAGATCTAACCAAGCATAGGAGTTTGGATCAAATCTGTGACCAAAAAAGGGTCCCTGGTGAGACGACACTCACCATTGAGCGAGAGACCCTAAAAAGGGAAAAGAAGAGAACCACGCGAGGGAGAGAGGAGCGCTGTTGTGGTCGACGGTGGCTGGCTATGGTGGTTGGCGATGGCTCGTGCTAGGCTGGCGGTGGCGCTAGGTGGTGGCTAGCAGTGGCTAGAGGTGGGCGGCTATGCGGTTTGCATAGGGTGAAAAAGAGGGGCGGCGGTGGTGGTGATGGTTAGGGTTAAGAGTTAAGGTTTTTTCTAGAGAAGGAAAAGAGAAAAATGTTCCTCATTAACCTACACTGATACCATGAAGAATTAGGGAAATTGTGACTTGTGCATTACTAAGCACAGCCCTCTATTATTTATAATGAAATAAACCCTACGTGGGCTTAAGGATCCATTTGGATATAACACCTAAAACCCGTTATTACAATAAATCATTATTCAACAATTGGTTTGTGAACTATGGTCAAATTCTGACCATCAGACAAGACTTACTTTGACCATATGGTTGACCAAAATTATTTTGGGGTTCAACTTGGGATTCAGTCAAACACTTAAAAAGGGTTATGTAATTTGAACCTAGGGTTCATCCTACCTACCCCCCCCCCCCCCAAATCATTTAACTAGGACCAAAATTGAAATTTGTTTCTTCGCTTTTGATCACTTCAATAAATGTCGCCATTCAAGAATAATCAATCACTTAAATAGGATTCAAAAAAAAAAATGTTTGCAGTAGCAAAATTGGCAACTATATCTTTTTCTTTTGAGTAATGAATTCTTTTGCATCTTTTTTTTCATAACTAATCGATGCAGTTCAAGAAAATACAAACCTCGCCTCTCAGCTCTGCATAGTAAACCGCCCCGAACCCACCTTCACCAATTTTGCTAGCAATATTAAAGTCATTTGTAGCCTTAGAAAGTTCTTCGTATGAGAACTCCACTGATTTGTCCACAGTGATAGCTGCAAGTCTGGAGGACATACCCCCAACAAGAGTACTTGATTCAGTAGCTTTATCCGAGGTACTCCCAGAACCTAGGCAGACAAAAGGAGAAAAGTAAAATCAATGATAACTGAAATCATATGCCTTCTACTGTAGCATCTAATGTACAATTTGATTAGACAGTTTACGAGAACAAGGAAAAAAGAAAGAAAAGGTGCTCAAAAGCAGAGTGAGAGAGAAAAAGCAACTTTCACCGGGAGGATAAGATAAAGCATTCAGTTCATGGGTACTTCCTTTTTGTCTTTTAGGGAGGGTAGGGGAGGATAGGGGTTTTTACGGGTGAAAATGTGAAATTTTCAAGTTTATTCAAAGAAGACCTGCATACATCTAATTTGAATTTTTGAGTTTCTTCTTTTTAGGTAAAAATCTCGACAATAACATAGGAGTTTCTACTTTATTTTCACATAAAGGGAGTGCATTAATCCATCCATATTCCATACTGACAATCAATTCGACCTAAAAAAGGGGATGAGAGTCCCCCCCCTCCAAAAAAAAAGAGCCTGTCGGACTATAATGACTATCCAATCAGTTGTATTCTCCTGAAAAGTCTGACATCTAAATAGACAGAAGAAATTCCCAGGAAAAAACAACATACTCCAGTTATTAGATGGTTAAAGTCACAAGAGCACGCTGATTTTTCTCCTATCAGATCCCTCAGATCCTCCATGTGCACAATTAATACAGTAGATAAATTTAGCGGTAACACTATAATGGTATCTCCTTTTTCATTGTACTTTTCAAAGAAAACATATTTCCAGTTGCAAGATGCCATAAAAATAGATAAATTCATGAAATTCATGATAAATGAAGTCACAAGTTCCAATGAGACAGTTATGTTTGGAGAAAAACATAAACAGCAACAACCGTTCCCATTTTAAATGCAGGTTCACAGAATCATTCTACAGAATAATTAATTATATACATAAGAAGGAAAAACAGCATTACAGTTGGAAGCAACACAACATTAGACTATAGTTCACACATAAAGTATGTATAAAATGAAATCAACTTTAACAACAGCAACAACAATGATGATGGTGGTGATATGATGCTTCAAACAAGCATTATGAGTAAAATGCATTTGACATTCTCCATTGAAGCTTTTGTTACTGAACAATAGCATAAGAAATTTTGTATTCTCTTTGTCATGCAACTCATGTCCCAATTTTGAAGCAACAAAACTGGTAGAATAACCATGCAAAACATAGGAAAATCCTGAAAAAATTCTACTATAAAGGAAGATGTGGTCAATAGAGATATTTAGCCATAAGAAAGAAGGATTACGACGCTCATGATGAATAGAATGAAGTTCAGATGCTGAGTGAAGCAATGACGCCTCTTTAACCTTCTTCCTTCTGTAAACCAGAAAGATAATAAAACCTGCCAGAAACAGTGCCATGGCTACTCCTGCGACAGATATGCCAGCGATAGCTCCACTTGGTAATCCTGCTGAAATTTAGCGGTTGGACATATTATCAGCTTAAAAATAATATCAAAGCCTCATTTTGGCATACTGAATTGCCAACCCAAATGACCCATGCATAGCAGATAACAAGCATAAAACTGGCATGCAAAGAAGATTCAAGCCACCTGAACTGCAAAATGGGGGAAACAGTACCCATGTTAGACAGCTGGAAGAAGTAGTAATGACTTAAAGCGGAAATTGGCTCAATCCTTGACTAATTGAATACAAATTACCTTGTCTTCAAGGGTGGAAATGTTCCATTTGGATCTGCAAGAAGATGAAGAACGCTAGCAAGTATTAATTCCAAGCACTACAAGTTGTAGGATAGTGAAAATTTAGAAAGAGGGGGAGGGGGAGAAAGTTAATAGTCCAGAAATAGAAATTCAGCTGTATATTCCAAATTAAATCAATAACAAAGACAACAAGCTAAATCATTCAAACCTATGTACCCCCTCACTCCAATGATATCTTGTGACCATGACCATGGAATATGGAAAATTATCCCTTTCATGTTTAAATTTCAAGGGCTACAACTATTGCAGGTATTACTGAGAAGCTAAAACTAGCAAGTCTTATTTATTTGGAATGTTTCTGTGGTATTAAGCGAACATTATGCAATAGAGGTTCTGAGAAAATAAGATACATATACTTCCTATTCATGATAATGGGTCAGCATACATGATACTTAATTACTCAATCTCCTTCTTATCGTTAATTCTTTCTTCTTCTGTCTCCCCAAATTTAATGGATAGCGAAGTATGATCATTCTTCACATTTTTTATTTTTTTTTCTGTTACAAATTTACGCATTCTGAATCCGCATTGTTCATTTTTTTTTTTCTTCTGAATTGTGGACAATTATAAGCAGATATAACAATCTTACTAGCAGAATTAGGGATCACCTTTGCCAGGAACGAACACCAAACCACTACCAAGGTCGAAATTTGTGTTGGGGTTGTAAGCCTGCAGTAAACTAGAACTTACGCCGAATTCATTGGCGACCGAAGACAAGTTGTCACCAGGGCGAAGAGGGTAAGTCACAAACAACCCATAAGCCTTGGAGACACTGCTATCTCCACAAGAGCAATTGACAGCAACACTGAGCTGGGCAGTGTCTGGAATGTTTTCGGCAGGGTAACTGTTCCAACTCTGCAACCACTTCGTGGTCGTGAGGTTCGCATAAACCGTCTTAGCGATATAATCGTAGGTGTTGCCTTTGATGACTTGGTACGTGAATACATGAGCCAAGTACTCATTGTTGATGCATTTGCAGGGGGAGAAAGGAACGATTACCTTGGTTCCGGCTGCAACAGTATCCTTGTTGGTTATCGTTTGTTTGTTGTAGCTAAGAATATCATTAATAGTATTGCTTGTGACGGTAGCGATGTATGTGAGAGTACAGCCGTCCCACAGATAATAAGAAGCCAAACCCAGATCACAGCTGCTCCCACACTTAGCTTCTGCTCCAACGAAAAAGAACAAGAGGAAGAATGACAAACCTAGCCCTAACCCTAATTCTGATCTTGCCATTGCAGCAGCCACCATTTTTGACAGAGATAGAAGAACCCTCGGAAGAAGAGAGCAGGTATGACCATTAACAAAGTACAAATCCAGGAAACCTTGCAAAATGCAAACCTTCCTGACTCTCAATTCTTGCAAATTTCATAAAACTCGATCTCCTCTCCCAAAACACAGAAATCAAGAGAAGAGAAGTAACTCTTGAGATCTGAATTCGTCTTGGTCGATTATTTACGAAGTTTGGAAATATAGAGGTCCGTAATTGACCCGTCTGCATTGTGGACTCTGTAAATCCTCTTCGACGACTATGACTATTTTTCTCTTTCTCCATTTTAAAGAATAAATATTGAAACAAAATCCCCCTTCCTCCACCTTGCGGTTCTTCAATGGTCTTCCACAGTAAGTCGGTGAGCTTGGCTTCATTGTGGAGCTTTCCCTTTGGCTAGTGGCTGGTAGTGGCTACAACTTAAAAGTAAAAAAAAATTAAAAGTAAAATTAATCACACCAAAAAACAATTAAATAAAATTAGAGCATAGATTTAAAAATGAATTTCTGCAATTATTACATAATAAAATTACTTCAATAAAAATAAATAAATTTACATTTAATTTTAAAAGAGGTTTCTCCATGTTATGATTATTGGGAAATATATCAACATCGAATCTATACGTTCAAAGTAACAGAAAGTAAATAATAAAAAATTTAATATGGGGGAAATTACAGCCAAGCGGGAAAGTTTTTTTCATAGTTTTTAGTGAATGATTATATATATATATATAATAATTTTAAAGTTAGTGAATGATTATGTGAGATAATGGTTACAATTCAGGTTTAAAATTTAATTCCTCTTCCTTTTTAATTTCCCTTACAACTAAATGGAACCTAATAGTGATAACCCTAACAAAAGTAAAGGAAAAAATCCCCCACAATGCGTGTGCCATCTCCCTTTTACATTAGTCTTTTTTGTTTTTTTCTTTTTCTTACTTTGACCATGTAGGCCTCATATTGGTGTATTGAATTCACAATGTTGAACTCATATTCAAAAGAAGCACCCAACATGGAATTCACTACTCTAATTGGGAGAATATCAAAGAGATAGCATGTCTATAATTGATTAGACATAAATCCCGATCCGGTGATATTTTGGTGAAATCATTTGTATGATTTTGAAAATTACTATTATTTATTAGAAAAAATGTTGGGTATGCTGCTGATATCAAGTATGCTAGCACTCGTTATGTCTATCTCTCTCTTCCCTTTTTCTAAAATGACCCTCATATCCTTCTTGAATGATACTCCATCATATGATCCTATTGGTGCTATCCGCTAGCATACTTGATATCGGTGGCATACCTATCCCTCTCCCTTATTTATTAATATTTATTTTAACAAAAAAAAATAAAAACATTTAAAGGTCCAATCAAAATCATAGAATGTATAGAATTGCATTTTCAATAGAATGGGGTTTTGATAATAAATTTATACATGCCCTATAGTCTATTATGTTATATTGTATAATGGAAAGATTGATGCTTAATTATCTAATAAAATTGGATGATTTTGGCTACATATACTGATACACCCAGTTGTGTATATATTAAAAAGGGAGAGCGATAGGTATGCCGCCAATATCAAGTATGCTAGCGGATAGCAATAATATGATCACATGATGGAGTATCATTCAGGAAGGATATGAGGGTCATTTCAGAGAAAGAGAAGAGAGAGATAGACACAATGGGTGCTAGCATACTTGATATCGGCGGCATGCCCAACATTGTCCCTATTATTAATAAATACCACTTGAGAAGGTGGCATTGATATAATTCATGGCATGATCGGTGGAATTCCAATGTAATCTTACCCCTTATTGATTTAGATTCATCCATTATGGTCGTAGGTATTTGAATTAACCGTCAACCTTGGAAGGCTTAGAGTCTTACTGCGAGATTTGATCTCATATCAAAATTAAAGAGATAATAGAGAAGAAAAGTTGGACCATGTGTTTGAATGGTAATCTCACTCCCTTCCTCTCTTTTTAAATAACTATCATCATACTTTCCCTTTCTGCTCATGTAAGTGTGTGAGGAAAACACTAAGGTTTTGAGAAAGTGAGCGGATCATCTGCTCGTACGGTAAATAAGTGCCATGTTTCCAACCTCCTTACGAAGGTAATCTTCCGTTATTTTTGTTATTCAAATTTTAAATCTTTTTTTTATTTTCCCTATTTTTGAGGAATTTGAAATTATTTAATTTTATTAACCTTTTTTATCTCTTCTATTTGTGGAGAGTTCAGATCGTGAACACTCACATCTCTCTCTCTCTCTACCATCAATTTGTTGATCATATGTGAGTGCATGTATGGCTCAAAATCATTACAAGCATGGGTATAGTAAATTCCCCTAATAAATCCCTTCTAAATATTATCTTCCTTCTTGATTTTATTGGATTTGTTCTGCAAGTTCAATTTTAAGTTTCTAGATTGAGTGATATAATTCCTCTTCAAGAAGATTTTGCGTACCTTTAGGTAATTCTTCTCTCAAATTTCTTATGATTCATTGTAGATGATCTTCACCCACAGGGATTGTGATTAGCACTCAAACACACACATGATCCGCTACACCATTTGAAATTTCTGATTACTAGCAGGATTGAAATTGAAGAAAACAAGAAAAACGATACTTCAATTACTAAAACAGGTTTGAAATTGGAGAAAAATGGAGAGAGAGAGAGAGAGAGAGAGAGAGAGAGAGAGAGAGAGAGAGAGAGAGAGAGAGAGAGAGAGACGACGTGAGGTACTATTCCTTTGAATTCTCCAGAAAAATTAAAAAAAAAAAAAAAAACTAATGAAAATCAGTAATAGTTTATCTTAAGAGATTGTTTTTATATCCATGATTTGAAACTCCCCACAAATAGAGGAGATAAAAAAGGTTAATAAAATATGAATAATTTCAAATTCCTCAAAAATAGGAAAAATAAAAAGATTTAAAAATTTGAATAAAAAAATTAACGAAAAGTTACCTTCGTAAGTAGGTTGGACACATGGCATCTATTTACTGTACGTGTAGTTTGAATCATCTGCTCGTACAAGCAGATGATCCGCTCTCTTGAGAAAACCTTACTAAGTGGTAATTTTTGTGCTAGCCGATCAGGACACGTTGTTGCCTAAGTGGGAATAATACTTCTTGGAAGGGCTAAGATCACGTGGAGAAGTTGCAATTGTGACCTTTTGAGGTGATCTTTATTTCTTACTCTATTTTATTAAAGTTTTGAAATGCTCCCTTTGCTGATGGTATGATCCCATTCCCAACAAATTAAGGCAAAGGAAACTAATGAAACTTAGTTTAAAAATTTTTTTTGGAAATCTGTACTATTTTTTTGGTAAATAAACTGTTTGTAATATTTTGATTGAGTCCTAATAAATATGGTAATCATACTTTTCAAATGAAATTTTATTTTTCTTCTTGAAACAAAATTTTGGTAGCAAAATATACTAAATGATAGTAAATAATTTTTTTTATTTAATTGCATAAATCATGAATTCAAGAACTTTTAATTTTGTTTTAATGTGTTTTCAATTCTTTCCCCTTTTTTTCTTCCACTCCATTTCAAGTAAAAAACAAGAAAGAAAGGAAATGAAAACAATTTAAAAATTAAAATAAAGTGTTTGTAATCATAACTAGGTAATATAGACAAAGTTTAAATCTTGTATGTTCAATAGATATTGAGAAAAGTATGGGCACACTGCCAGGGTTTCTGGACTGTCACTCTCTCCCCCCTTTTTCGAAAGGCCCCCTACCCCTTCCTGGCCTACCCACTTACTCACACATTAGTTCAGTCCACCTATATGTAGTAAGCAGGCATTGTGCATGTCCCTTTCTCCCCTTATATATATTTTAAGGAAAAAAGAACACTCCCTAGTTATGCGGCCCCTGCGCCAGTGCGGGGACAAATGAGGGAGTGCACATGGGCATAAACACGGGGTAGGTTTTTTAGGATTTCCCATTTCTGTGTTTAGGCGTAGGGGTTGTGCGACTAGGAAAACTTCATTTCCCAATATTTTAGATGCAATAATAAAATTATTATTATTATTATTATTATTATTATTATTATTATTATTATTATTATTGGGATAAAGAACGCTGACAGGTTGCGTAGCGTACTAGAACCTCCCTATGTCTATCTCTCTCCTCCCTACTCCCTCTTATGAATTGAAATATCTATCCCCTCTTGTGAAAAGACAGAAATAGACCAAAGGGATGCGCTAATGTACATTACGCAACCAGATAGACAAAATATTATTACTTTTTCATCCAAAAGATTTGATTATAAAATAAAATAAAGGAAGAAAGTTCCCTGCCTGGAGCATGACTCCCTCACCTACACTCTTATGTATGTCTCTTCTCCTCCATATAAAATGACCTCTCGACCGCTTATAGATTGAACTAAAGAGAGAAAGCTAATTGGGCCTTGAGCAGGCACGCGAGTCACACTCTTGGACTGAGAACCCTCCACCTAAAATAAATTGTGGTAACTATTTTTGAGTTTGATACATAATAATATATAAGCTAGTAATGATTGCAAATTTTTCTTTTTATGCTCAGTTCATGCGCTTGCATTCTTGTGTATATCTCTTTCTCTTCCCTATGAAATAATATCATTACCCCAATAGATTGAATAAAAAAAAGGAAGGACATTGATTGGGTCTCAGATATGTGTAGGAACCATGCTTCAAGACAAAAAGCACTTGCCATTTCATTTTATATCAATATCATTTCCCTTCACTTCGTTTCCAACCAATAATCAGGCGTGTAATCGAGATCTCTGTCCTTGAGGACTGGGCCACCTTTCATGTGGCTTTAATCTGCTAGAAATATGTCACTTAGCAAAGGCGTGGTATCAGTCTACAGCTTACTGTTTCTAGCTAAGCATTATATCACTTCCTTCACACGCAATATGACCAGTTAAGTTCCTTGTGGCTAGTCAATAAGTCTGAAGGACCATTCTCATGCGATTTGATCCACACACATGGAATTCATTGTAGGGCTTTTCCTTATGTGGATTGCATTTGTGTGGATCAGGATCATGCAAGAATGGTTCTTGAACTACAACCTGATCCACTCTCCACCTCACTGGCGCATCCACATCATTTTCATTATAGCCTCGCATTCCATCTTCTCCTGCTACGCGATCAAGCAACATCTTTTTTCACTTCAAATATCTATAGGTATCAAATTTGGTGAATCGGGTTATCTTCATTAATATCGGCTATGCTTGATATTAATACAACAATAAAACCTGCTTTTATTAAGGATAAAATTATTTGAATCTTTTTAATTAAAATTGATGGAAAAATGTCGGATTCAATTAATATGTTTTAAATAATAACACTGAAGGGAGAGGGTTGGGCATGTCACCAGCTTTCGATAAGTTAGCTGCATGCGCCAATCACACAGTTGGACATTGGATGACATATGCTGGCACTCTAACGATGTGCCTAGCCTTTTCCTAATACTAAAATACCCTTATCAATTTACAATAAGTTTTAAATAATTAAACAAGAAATTAAATGAAAAAAAAAAAAGATTCATAAGATATATATACTTTCAGACTTGACACTTCAACATCAACCCAAGTGGCATAGTGAAATATCAACCCGTTTTGTAAAAAAGAAAAGCAAATAAATTTGCTTCAAATCTATGGTGAAGGAAATCAATGGTCAAGTATGTCATCTCTCCGATTATACATAATCATTCATACCCTTGAGATCTGATTCAACTATGATTAAGGTAGGTAACCCCTTCACCCACAAACTCAGGTCTAAAAGAAAAAAAACTTTCCCTATATTAAGAGTTGATTAGTTGCAAGAAAAGTGATAGACACGATATCCACCTAAACTCCATCTATCATGAAAAATCGTGACTAGAAAAGTTTGCTTAATGTGAAAAAATTACCAAGTATGGCAACCTCTCATGATCTCATGAGTCATGCCCGTTGCATTAGGCTAATTATGGCCACTTTCCTCTCCCTCTCTCTCTCTCTCTCTCTGTCTCACTCACGTAGATTGTAATTCCAACCCAAAGGCCAGAAACCCAAAACATGAGAACCAAGTAGCAACCCACGTAAGGAAAACATGAATAACCCTCACTTTTACGCGTAAAGCTTTTCTGGGGACTTCTCCAGTGAAAATGTTATAAGTGTGGGACAGATCTACAACCTCTACTATTTATACGCATCAAATCCTTCGCTCCTTTCTGTGTAACATTAACCCTATATTCCTTCTACATTTACCTCCTACTGAAAGCAAAACAAAAAAATGTTTCCCTTCTCAGCTCAAATTGCTATTCTATTGTTCTTAGTAGTGATACCAGAGGTTATGGTTGTAGCAGTTGAAGACACAAGCCCAAACTCATCAGGCACCAGTGTCTCTGCACCGTCTTCTCCATGGTTGAAGAAAGTAACAAACTCGAGACCAATTGGATGTGAGAGACAACCATGGATTTGTGACAATGGTGGAAAAAGGTTTCCACCCAGGGTTAGGATGCTGTGTTGCAGAAACCGTTGTGTGGATGTGATGACCGATGTGAATAACTGTGGGTTTTGTGGAATTAAGTGTCTTTTCAGTCGGAAATGTTGTAATGGGTTGTGTGTGGATACAAATGTGAATCCTGTTCATTGTGGGAGGTGTTGGAACAGATGCCCCTCTGGGGTTCTGTGTTTCTATGGGCTTTGTGGTTACGCAGAGCCAGCACTCCCTCCCTTTCCCTTTGCTTCTCCTCCAAGAACATCACTTACTCCAAAGCGTCATCTTCCAGCTACACCATGAATACCTACATATCATCTTTGCATGTTTACCATTTCCTTCATCCAACCTGGCTTGTATTTTTTATTTTTTTGAGTCAAATGAGGTAAGTATGGCAGCAGGGAGGGGTTAATTGATGTTTCATGAGGTTCCATATATGCTTCCTTTTTATTATTATGTATTTTATGAATGCTGAGATATCAACATATTTAACTCCCAAAATAAAATTGCATATGAATTAACAATTGTTCTCTTTAATTCATTTTAACACGGAATAGAGATGGGTTTTAAAAACTTTCAATAGAAAATCTTCATGTGATATTCTTGATAAGTTGGTTTTCACTGGAATGATTTATCATATAGTGGGAAAAGAACAAAATATAGTGGAAAAGGAACAAAAGGAGATGGACTATTGCCCTGTGTTCTATTGAGCAAATCTGAGACATTAATTGTCACTTTTGAGATTAGAAATTTTTTTTGCATAATTGTGTTGGGTGCCCTGACTCAAGCAGAAAAATGTATCTGACCCTTTCTTGAGATCTCCTTCTCACTGCTCTCCCTAATTTTGTTGTATCATATTTGTTTGTTGTTTCTTCCCTCCACCCTTCTTGTTTAAATATATGTCCGTATCCTCATCTTTGTTGTCTATTTTGCCCAATTGTTGTTGTATCCTTCATTGGTGATGTTTATTTTCAGTTGCCTGTGTTATGGCCACCGACCCTTTGATTGCATGTGCGGCTTGTTTTTTTTATTCTTTTCTTTTCTTTTAATATGCCATCTACTCACCCAAAAGAAAAAAAAAAAAAAAAACTTGAATGAAATACTAGGTTTAAAATTTATTTTCATAAATAGTGTAGTTTAATTATACATGGTATTTAGTTCTAATCATGCTATTTTGAGGTTGTGTTTGATATGCATTGTCGTAATATATCTTAGTCTAACGCATTTTGAAACTTGGTTTTTCTCTATTTTCTCGCTTCCAAATGCTTTCTGGAGGCTAGAAATTATTCCTAAAATGTATATCAAAGATAACCTAATACTCATACCATTTTCTTAAATGGTATATCAAACAGTAAGGGTGGCAAATAAGAAATAGGACATAATGGCATAAGAAAATATTTCTTTTCTGAGAGAGGATTCTATGAACAAGTGGCATAAATGAGCGCACCATTGAGGAGCGACAAAACAACAAGGTTATTTCATGTAAAGGAGAGAGAGAGAGAGAGAGAGAGGCTAGCACGTACCCTACTTTTGCCGGTTTAGATAACCTTTTTTATATAAAAAATGTAATTGCCAATATGTTGAATTTAACATAAATGATGTATTTCCATGAACAATGATATTTTTATAAATACGAACCACCAATATTGAAGAGTTACGAACCATGATATTGATTTTAAACTAGTCTTTTTCTTTTTTGTTTTGTTTTGTTTTGTTTTGTTTTTTTATAGAAATTTTTTTAACTTGTCATAACCTTAGAAATGTTGTCTTTTATACATATAGCAATAGGCAAATAGGATATATAAGATATAGCATATAAAAAGTTAATCTATGTATCAATCCTTACATCTCCCACAATCGTGGGGTGACAACTAGTTTTGGTATGTTAAGAGATATTATTATTGTACTCAATGCTTACATTGCATTGTGGGTAAATTGGCCATGTAAAGTATACTACATTAGAAGTAAGAGAATTATTGGTGTTAATGAAATTGGGACTAATGTTCAAGAGATTGGAATCGGCATCATAATTGGTCACTGTTGATTAATCCAAATTACCAAGAATTGAAAAATAAAAAAATACCTTTTAAGTATCAAAAAATAATGCAAAACTCCTTTTGCATGTTGAAAAAGAAATCATATCACTTTTGCCATTTAGGGCTCACCTGTTTAGGTCTTGTAAAAGACTAAAAATGTGACCTATTAGGTATTTGTATTTTCAAAGAAAGGGAAAGGAAATTATGATCTATGAGTTTCCTATATTCTCTTTGGGGAAAGGATTTTCTAAGCAAGTGACAAGGGGGAGAACATCAATGAGATGTGACAAAACGGTATCGTACATAAAAGGGGTAGAGAGATCATTTCATGTGAGAAAAAGAGAGATATACGGTGCTAGCGTACCCTGCCCCGGTGGCACAAAGAACCATTTCCCTTTCTCTTTATTAGAATAGAATATTTTCCTTCCAATTTTATCATATTATACATCAAAAATTATAAAATTTCGTAAATACTAATTATAAGGGATTGACAGGTGATACAGCCAAATCATACGGCTCAGTAGAGTGAGGACACGCGTCGCCCACCGGGACACGTGTCGCCCGCTAGGTAGGGAGTACGAAGACTCTATCACTCTCTGTCACGTCGTTTGCATGAGGGGAATATTCCCCACAAGGAGGACAGAGGTATTGGAGCAAGACTAGGAGAGAGAGGAAGGTGGACCCCAGAAGGCAAGAGGAAACCCTAACCCCGAAGAAGCATATAAGGAGGTCGAGAGGAAGGAAAGAGGTAAGCTCTGATACCCTCACCATTACTCCCTTATTGAATTGTGCGGCCGACCCTGACTTGAGCGTCAGAGGACTAACCCCGGACCAAGCTCCGGGCCTCCGTCGTCTGTGTTTGTGTAGGTTCGACTAGCGGGGTTTTTTGGCAGCAACAGATTGGCGCCATCTGTGGGAACGACAGTAATGGTGGGGAGAACCTACAACCGCAAGAGGACGAGAGCGGCGTCCAACATGGACATAGGGGAAGAACCTTTAGGGGGGCTTCCTCCCTCGGCGGAGATAGGACGAGAAAGGGGCAATGACGACCGGGAAGTATCCATAAGGTACCCATGCTCAAGCGGATATTCAGTACGCGAAGGTAGTGATCCTTCGCCCTCTCCCGAAGCACAAGAATACATGACGAGGGAGCAATTCGAAGCCCTCCAGAACAAGTATGACCGGATGGTCGAGACAATGAAGGAGGTCTCCAAAGCTGTCTCTCAGAGGACCGGCGGAGCACCGCCAGGCCCCCACATCCAGCCTGAGAGGGCTCGAGACGAGGACCGGAGCAGTACAGGATCTATAAGATCTGGTCATAACCTTCGAAACCGAGCAGTGAGGGAAAGTCCCTCACCCCAAGGTAGGACGCAGCATGCCGCCAGAGATCCAGATGGGGATCGGCACCGAGGAGACAATGAGAGGCACGAGGACTCGAGGTTGAGGCGGATGATCCTAGAACTGAAAGACGAGATCAAGAAGGTGGTAGAAAATCAGACCGGAACCCGCGAGCCAGACCTCACTAATGACACGGCTCTAGCTGATGAGGTCATGAGGGATCCGCTCCCGATCAGCTTTCGCCTACCCAAGTATGACACTTATGACGGGTCTGGGGACCCCGTCGATCATCTGGAAGGCTTCAAGGTCGCCATGTAGTTCCATCGAGTCTCGGAAAATATTATGTGTCACGCCCTACCATTAACATTCAGAGGAGCGACAAGGCTATGGTACAACCGTCTGCCGACGAAGTCGATCCACAGCTTCAACGATCTAGGCTACTTCTTCATGAAGGGATTCTCCAGTAGCCAACTCCTTCAGAAGACCACGTTGAACTTGACCAACATCAAGCAACATGAAGGAGAATCACTGCGAAACTACATGAAGCGCTTCCAACAAGAGAAGGTCACGATCAGAGGTCTAGACCCGAAAGAGGAGTTCACAGCCCTGCTGGGAGGCGTCAAGGATAAGGAGCTGAAAAGATCTTTGGCGAAGCATACACCGAGGAACCTGGCCGAGTTGAGAGCTCGGTGCAATAAGTACATCCAGATGGAAGAAACCCTTCAAGCCGATGGAGCAGAACCAAGCCTCGTACAAGAGTAGCAAGCACACTCGCATTTTGCAATTTTTGCTCTTACGCACTTTTAAGTTGTAATTCCTCATCCTAAACTCTGGAGGATCTTATTCATGGAAATTATGAAAGCTGGTTTACGGCAATTAAGAAGAACTCTCCTGTTTGGTGACCTTAACTCTGCCAAATGAATACAGACGAAGGTCCTTGCCTCGGTCGGGGGCTCAAGCTAAGGCCGAGCTGAACTGACCGAAGGTGCTTACCTCAGTTGGGGTCTCGGACAAGGCCGAGCCGAATTGACCGAAGGTCCTCACCTTGGTCGGGGGTCGGCCAAAGCTGAACGGACCTGACCGAAGGTCCTCACCTTGGTCGGGGGTCGGCCAAAGTTGAACGGACCCAACCGAAGGTCCTTACCTCAGACGGTGCTCAGGCTAGGCCGAGCCGAACTGACCGAAGGTCCTTGCCTCGGTCGGGGCTCAAGATAAGGCCGAGCCAAACTGACCGAATGTGCTTACCTCGGTCGGGGTCTCGAACAAGGCCGAGCTGAACTGACCGAAGGTCCTTACCTCGGACGGTGCTCAGGCTAAGGCCGAGCCGAACTGACCGAAGGTCCTTGCCTCGGTCGGTGTCTCGGACAAGGCCGAGCCGAACTGACCCAAGGTCTTCACATAGGCTGACTGAAGCTCTCGGTTGCAAGCAGAACTAAAGCCGAAGGAATAAGGCCGAAGGCAGGAAAAAGAGGGAAAAATTACAATTACAAAAAATTTGGTTACTCCCACAGGAAGATACTCCTAGCGGGAGTAAGGGGGCTCCTGATACAGCCAAATCATACGGCTCAGTAGGGTGAGGACACGCGTCGCCCACCGAGACATGTGTCGCCCGCCAGGTAAGGAGTACGAAGACTCTATCACTCTCTGTCACGTCGTTTGCATGAGGGGAATATTCCCCACAAGGAGGACAGAGGTATTGGAGCAAGACTGGGAGAGAGAGGAAGGTGGACCCCAGAAGGCAAGATGAAACCCTAACCCCGAAGAAGCATATAAGGAGGCCGAGAGGAAGGAAAGAGGTAAGCTCTGATACCCTCACCATTACTCCCTTATTGAACTGTGCGGCCGACCCTGACTTGAGCGTCGGAGGACTAACCCCGGACCAAGCTCCGGGCCTCCGTCGTCTGTGTTTGTGTAGGTTCGACTAGCGGGATTTTTTGGCAGCAACAACAGGTCTCCTTTCCAAATTTTATTGGACACCACAACTAGGTCAACCATTTTAGGGGAGTACGGTGTACAATGATACTTTTTTTTTTCGCCGAGCCCTGCTATGTTCCTATGATTTGATAACTGTATGTGATAATAAGTTCCCTCCTTTTTCTATCCTCTTCAATCTAAGCGGACAGAGCTCAACAAAATTAAAACAATATCTTTCAAATGCAAAAAAAATCTCATTAAGCAATATATCAATAACATATAGGTGGAATTATAAGTTTGTCACATTAATCATGACCTGCCAAATTATACTCTCAATGACAACTGGATTCCCATGCTTCAATAGAATTCAAACTTTATAATTTTAAATTAAGGTACAACTTCTAACAAATTTGGAGAAGTTGTTACTAAATAAATAATTCAAAAATGAAAACTGATAATAGATTTTTTTGTGCCATGTATTGCGCGTGGTATGCACTCTATGATTTTCAACCCAAAAGAGAGAAAACATAATAAATAACTTGGTATCACATATACCTAATTTGTGTCATTCAACTTTTGTTTAATTATTATCCAATTTTTTTTATTCAAATTACTCATAACGTTTAAGGGGTCACTTGGTTAGATGAAGTGAAATAAATGTTAATAAAAGAAAAATAAAAAGTTTGCCAATACAAGGATAATTGTGTAACTAAGTATATGTTGGGAAAAAAAAATATAGTGATATTTTGACTCCATTTATTTTCATGTAAAAAAGTGGAAAAGAAAAATATTTTCCTATAAATAAAAATTTATATTTTTCTTTAACTAAAAATAAAATAGGCAACTAAAAAATAAGAAAATTTCTCATTGATGACTTTTTTTCTTTTTAAAGTAAAATATTATTTGTATGGAAAATTTTACAATAAAAAATAGGGTTTGAATTTAAAGTGAAGTAAAATTTTAAATGTCTTCTTCTGTAATGGAGTGGCCTCTGTCAGTGCTATCTTGTCTGTCTCCCCCCTCCCCTTATGTAATGACATCATTGCCTCCTATTAGGGGAGGAGAGAGATAGACCCAGGGAGCACTGACCACGTTACGAGACTAAAAACTTCATTGATCTGAAAATTTAATTACAATATGTAGTATGTATGTGATTTAATATTCTTGGTATTTATTATAATATTTTTTTAACATTACTCCACTTCATTTCACAACTTACCAAATGGCATAGGCGTTGATAACTACAATAGTCACCTTCAGTAATCAAACAATTTAACATGAGAAAAATGTATCTGAGTCTACAATGTTGTAAGTTGGTTTTCAATACAATGATTCATCATATATGGTAGGAAAGAAACAAAAGGAGATAGACTGCTACATCCTGTACTATTGAGCAAATCTAAGTCACTATTACTTTCAGGATTAGAAATAAAATTCTTCACAATTGTGTAGTGTGCCTTGACTCAAGTAGAAATAGACATCTGGCCTCTTCTTGGGCATCTCCTCTTTATTGCTCCACCCTAGTTTTCATGTATCATCTCTGTTTTCTTGTATCCACTTCTATGGTATTTGTTTGTTTGTTTGTTTGTTTTTTTTTTTTTTTCCCCTCCTTCTATTTAATATATTTATTTTCACAAAAAAAAAAAAATTATTCACATTTAACCACGGGGATCTTAGTTATAATAAAGATTTCGTCTAATTAATAGAAAAAAAAAAAAAAAAAAACCCAACAATTCAGAACTTTCCCAACTAAGTGGGTTGGCTACATATATCCATGTGAGGGAATAAAAAACAACACGAGCCATACAAAAGCTAGGGATCCATACAATATTCTCATCCATTATAAAAAAATGATTCCAACCCTAAACAAGTAATAAATTGGGGCAATCCATATCGATCTGATCCTTTTTACAGAAACTAAGGTTACAAATCTACACATCAATTCTGGAATTGTTCTAACTCAATTTTATTGGTTGGGACTAATCTGGATCTCGATTCTATCTTTAAATGTGCTTCCCTCCCCTTCATTTGCTAGTTGACCAGAAGTTGTAATTTGTTGGCAAGCTAAAAGATATCATTTATAGTGTCAGTGATACATTACATACTAACAGTAGAGAGACAAAGTTATTCAGTAGATGAAGAATTTAAACTAGTAAATGCCTAACAAAAATATAAAGATCAAACACATAATACAAACAAATAAAACCACAATAGTGGACAAGGTATTAGCCAGGTCTGGTAATGCAGTTAACATTCCTAGGAAAGCATGGAAAATCACAGACTATCCAAGTAACAACAAACATACTAGATACAAACAAATGAATAGAAAAAAAAAATTATAGATAGTCACATGATCGGAGCTAGCAGGAAGAAAAGACATATATAACAAACAGATTCACAATGATGGTAATTCATATAAAGCCGACAAAGGGGCAATAATTCATGTAATGCCTACCGACAAAGGAGGCTGAAGAGTATTAAAGAAGCACAAGAACTAAGAAACTAACATATATCATTTAAAGATAATTACTTGGACATCCCATGTACTATGGCCAGACTACTTGACACCCCAAACTATTGATAAGTATACTTGACGCCCTAGGAAACTTGATTGTCTTAATCTATTATTAGTGGGTAAATGAGAAAATCATTTTACCCTTATGATATTTAACAAAAACTAGTGAAATTAAAATCACCAATTTACCCTCTAAAAAGCTAAATCGATTTAAGCAGCGTGTGAAGGGGGACCCATCTTCCATCACCTCTATCTTTCTCTCATTCTCTATCCTGCCTTTAGTTGCAGCTCATTTCTCTCTCTTTATCCCTCCTGATCATCGTGAAAACTAGGCATCTCTTTCCCAATTGCTATTGTAACTCCTCTCTCTCTTCCCCTTTTGGCATCTCTTGCTCTTCATCTCTTTTGGGTTCGATTCTTCCTATTGGATATGATCGAACATCTTTGCCATAAATGCCATCTCGATTTCTCCAATGATTCCTTAAGCCAAATCTAATCTCTATAGTTCATTGAGGATGTGGGTGAGTTAATGGAATTGTAACGATTCCCTTACATGATAATGGGTGAACCCAAAATCAAAGGGAGAAACCTCAAATTCAGAGGGAATGAAAGACGAGAGAGAGAGAATTGCAACGAACTCACTGTTGTTGGAGATGGTGCTTTCATAGGGTAAATTCAGTGCACTCGTTGGCAATGTTTGTGATTCGGACTCGAATAGAAGCACAAACCCACTATATTTTCCTAGAACTGGAGATGACTGCAACTTCCTAGGTTCCAAAACTGTTCTAGCCAATAACCAGTGAATATGTCAAACATAAATCTTCATCCGACCACCACAACACTTCATCCACGATGGGTGGGAGTAGGTGGGAACGAGAGAGGTGCAAGGTGGGAGGAGGTGAGTAGCTATAGGGAAGAGTTTGACAGAGGTAGACGAAAGAAGGGGGTGGGCGCAATGGTTGGGAATACGAAATTGCAGTGTTGTGAGTTGTAGAAAGACTGAGTACAACGACGGTGGAGAGAATAAGTTTCAACAAGGGATAAATTGAATGGTTGAGATGTAGAGAGAGGGATCAAGACGGTCAACAAAGTGTGAGCATAGGGAAGTGTGGGACCATCCCACACTATTAGCTCAGAGAGCCTTTTTCCTAAAGGGTAGTTTGGATATTTAGGAATTTTTCCACCCATTAAGTCATCACTAAATGGTGACTGACTAACAAACATGGGCTAGTTGTAATAAATCTTAAATGCAAGGATTGTTCAAGTAAAATTGTCTATAGTTTGGGATGTCAAGCAGTTTGGCCATAGTACAAAGATTGTTCAAGTAATTATCCCTAACATTGACCTTAATCTAGTGAAGCTCTAAAAGCTAAAGACTTTCATCGCTCTTGAAGCTGAATACAACGTATTTCCATACTACTTCTTCTATAGTCATTTTATAATACTACCCCTAACTCTTTTAGATCTTTCAATCCAAATCAGTTCACTCATCCTTACTGGTGCATCCTGGAGGTAGAGTGCATTATGTCTATTAATTTTTTTAAAAGATACTTGTGTATGTTACATATGTGGTATCAAAGCGGGTATGATATCGCTTTTATCTATTCTTTATTTAATCTATAATAAAATGTTTTTATTTTTTTATTTGTTGTTATCTTTACCAAAATCAATACAAAATGTATTATTTCATAAGTATCTATTTACTCATGTTTTGATTTAATGACAGCTTCTACTTTTAAAAACTTCAAAAGAAAGATAAATTTAAAATATATTATGAAAACCTAGAAACACTACCCTTACAAACTACCTTTTTTTTATTTTATTTTTCTCAAGATGGATGAACTACTTAGAGGAAATAAAAAAAAATAAAAAAATAAAAAATAAGAAGAAGAACAACATAGGAGAAATAATGAGGGGAAAGCATTAAAAATATAGCTTATAATATGAATCGGCATCCTTCAGAACTTTAATTAAATAGAAAAGAGAACAATAGACGTCAATAAATGTTGCCAAAGCCAATGACTTCTAATTTTGTGGTAAAATCCTCCATAATGTTCTTGAAGAAGGAAGTCTCATAGGTTCTCTCCCTCTATTTGAAGTTTAAAGAATGAAGTGCAAGAGAGCAAGAGTGATGGGAAGCACTGCAGTTTCTTCAAAAATAATTAATGTTGCGAGAGAGAGAGAGAGAGAGAGAGAGAGAGAGAGAGAGAGAGAGAGAGAGAGAGAGAGAGAGAGAGAGAGAGAGAGAGAGAGAGAGAGAGAGAGAGAGAGGCTACACTTTGGGCTCAAAGAGTCCTTCCCGATTTATCTTATTTTTTTGGTGAAAAACCTTTTGCCCTTTAACATGTAAGAAATGAACTCTATCTAAAGTGTTGTGTATGCTAGTACTTTCCTGAGTCCATCTCTATCCTCTCCTAATGAAATAACATATCTATCTCTTTGTTGTGGGAGGAGAGAGATTAACTCAAGGAATGCAAGCGTATGCTATGCTCCTAGAAAGAAAAGTACTTCCCTAAAAAAAATATATATATATATATATATATTATAGCATTGCATAGTTTTTTATATGCACACATGTAATGAGTATTATTTGTTAGATCTTTGATGGGACCATCTTGACTCCTCATGCCTTTTTACATGAGCATGAAATTCATTTCCATATATCTTATTTTACGTGAATGAAAACCACTACTTTTATTAGCTATTGATGTGGGCCTAACAGTAGTGTTTTGGTATATGGTCTTGCAAGTGCCTGACCTAAGAGGTACATAACACCCGAAAATAAAACTAAAAATAATCATAAGAATAACCTAAAAAATATCTTTGGACACAACCAATATGGTGGAGCGATACAAAGAAAAAATAAAAGGAGTGAAGTAATATTTAGAGGTATCAATTTAGAATTGGAACTGAGACCAACCATTTAAAATCGAATTGAATCAAATCAAAGAATTTGGTTTGTTTTAGAAATTAAAATTTCATTTGAGGGATCGGTTCATTGTCAATTTTAGTCTAAAAATCATTGGTTTGAGCCGAATCAGATTGAACGTAGTGTAACCCATATAGAACCTAAACCACACTAAACCCTAAAAGGCTAAAACACAAGTTATAAGATTTCAATTTTCACTTCGTCTCTTCTTCCTCCATCTTTGACTATCGACTCTCCTCACTTTTCTTTTACAGTTATGTACTTTTGCTCATTTTCTCTTTTATGTCTTGCTTTTTCAGGACCATACGAGACATTCCCAAGTATCATGCAACCATAAAAAGTGAATTGAACCAAACCAAATAAGTTAAATCTAATTACTAAGACCATATATAAACCAAAATAAACCAAATAAAAGCAACTAAACAGGAAATTGATAAAACCAAATTGATTCGGTTGAGATTATAAACATTATCTGATTTCAACTCATTTTGATTCTTACATATTACATCTTGAATCGAATTGAAACTGTACCGATTGACACCCTTAGACTAGAAATTGTAATTTTCAAGCTCAAGCCCATCACAAAGGCTTCCATTGATCATGCATCTAAATTGATCTTTATATGTCTTATTGTAAATAATCTTAGCTAATTTTAATTTTTTTTCTTTCTTTTATAAAAAGGAAAAAAGGGGAGGCCTCCCACCCGTCCGATGTGTGTTGAAGGAGTTGGTGCACTTAAGAGAGTCCGGGTCCTGGAAAAAGCCAATCCTACCCAACTGAACATTTTGGTGGCTTCAACTGAACCCAACTTACATAGGCATTAGTGAGGCATGGAATGGACCATGCTTGGTGGAGGCCCAATCTGACATTATTGAGTCCAAGTCTGGTTTGGGTTCAGAATTGGACCCCAGAGTTCAAGGCCCAAAGAAATGAGTAGAAGAGTGTCGACTTGGAGTCGATGCGTCGGTGAGGGAACGACGGAGGAAGCACTAACGGTCACAATGAGTCAATAATGACCGTTCCCAGCTCCCAGTTCCATTATTAATGTCCGACCATTGACTCGAAAGCATCGACCATTGACTCTACCTTTGCTTTATTTTCCTTTTTAAAAGATAGGGATCGGCCATCGGGTGCCTGCTGTCAAGTATGGTTTTAAAAAAATGCGAAGCGAATGGGTCGAATCGGCTGATCCCAGTCTTTTCGGAGTGGTTGATATTATGGTATTTGACTGATGCTGATCGATTTCTGTTTTAGGTTGAATTGAAATCGATCGGGATAGATTTGATTCTTGATTCTGAGTATTAGGGTTGTCAATCAATTGGTTCGATCCGATTTTAATCATACTTAATTGGTTTCAATGTGAGAATGGATGATTCCAAAACTCAACCAATAAGGAAAATTTCGATTTTGATTTGGTTTAGATTTGATTTAGTTTGATTTTCTCTAATCAGCTGCTGGTTATTGTTTTGGTATTGGATTCGGTCCAATTTAGGTTCGGTTTACCATGTATATATGAAAGGAAAATTTTTTTTAGTGATTTTTGGGTTGGTATCAATTTCTTATCAGTTTTATATCTGTATGCCCTAGATTTCAGTCTGGTTTTCCATATTTGGCGTGGTTTTAGTTGGTTTAATGTGGTTTGATTTTCAACCAGTTCTACAATATCTCAAGTTGAAACCAAACAATAAGTAATCAAGTTGTTTCAGTTTGGGCTTTTTCGGTTCAGTTCAATCCAATTTCACCGGTTCGGTTAGGGGTTGACACCTCTACTGTCCACCCTAAGGTTTTCAATCATTCATTCAGAATAAATAAGTTTCTTTCTATTACTTGGCCAACCTAGAGCCAATCCATTAAGAAGTTCCGACTTTGGTCCAATTTCGAATCAGGTCATTATCATTCTGGTCTCATTTTTTTTGGTTTCGACTATGAGTTTAGTTTCGATTTCTATCAATTTCAAAACTCCAACCCAACTCAAAACGAAACTGATTGACACCCTTGGTCCACCCAATGTAAGGGTGTTAATCGGTTTGATTTTGGTTTAAATGGTACTAATTGGTTCGGTTCACATTTATTTGACTAAAACCATGACCGCATCATTTACCAAACGGTTCTACTTTCTGAAACCGTGACCGTTTAATAAACGATTTTGATTTTCATGGTTTCTAAACGGTGTCGGTTTTACAGTCTTAAATGGTTTCGATTTCGGTTTATTCCATATGGTTTGTAAAACAGTTCATAATCGGTTTGTTATAACTTGCAACCATCTCTAAACTGAAAATCATAAGCTTATCCAAAAATAATTAACAACCACAAATAACAGATTCTATATGTCTTAATTTGATAATCTAGTGCTATTTCTTTGTATGGTCATTCTCAAACATATAGAACTAATATCATACAACATCCAAATCCAGCTATCTACAACATAAAATATTAAAATGACAGGTGGTTCATCCAAAACACCCCATCTGTGATAACATAATAACATAGTAACATACATGGATTACAAGTTCATGATCTAAAGCCTAAACTTGAACTGAATTGCAATAAATCATACCAAAGCAGGATGGACACTTAATATAATTGTTAATTGTTATATGGATTACTGTCCCTACTTTATTTAATTGTTATATGGATTAATCAGATCGATTTAAAAGGTTTAAATGGTTCGGTTTAAACGATTTGAAACCAATGGGTTTTGCGGTTAAAACCAACCCGATCCATTTAGCTAATCAGCCTGAAACTTAAAACCATAATCACATCATTTACTCAATGGTTTTATGATTTCTATAATTCGATTTCGATAAACGATTTTGGTTACAAATTAACATCCTCAACCCAAGGTTTGAAGAATGGGATTCCTTGAATCAAGTGAGCCTGATCCCAATTCGTGCCAACATAAATCAACCGATCGATAATAGAAATTTTTTAAAAAATAAGGGGTGCTATATCCTTTTGGCATACGGTAACACCGTAGCAAACGGGACGGAAGTGGTCCACAGACTTAATTTCATGTAGGCTGCATGTCCTACTTGTCCTTTTACTAATTAATACCTTTACTTGTCTTGTATTTAATTGGATACAGTTCTGCAGCAAAAGATGCAAATTTTGTCTTACACTTTGATTGCACTGAAATGACGAAATGACCCTTGCCATCCGAAGTAAGAAACTTTTTTTTTCTTCAAATTATAGAGGAGAAAAATAAAAAAAAAGCTGCTACATTGCATGACACCTCGGCGAGGCATAACAATAACAATAAGTAAGTTTCATCCATGTAAAGAGAAATGATAGGATTCTTTTAATCCTTTCGTTGTATAGCTGTTATGAAAAGATAGGATTTTATAGGATTCTTTCAATCCCTTTTATTGTATAGCTGTTATATGAAAAGATAGAATTCTTTCAATTATTTCATTGTATAGCTGTTATATTTGTGTGATATTCTTTTTCCCTGTAAAATTATTTCTTTCTATAGACTTACCTTGTATGGGTGTCTAATTTTATGTATTTATATGAGTTCTCTACATGAATACAAGACACAGAATTTTACTGATTTACATAGTATCAGAGGCTTCTCTAGAATCTATGGAGCATTCCGATCATCTCCACAGCAAGAGTTCAGATCTCAGCCTCTGCCAAGCATTCCGATCCTCCAATTCCAATCCTCCGCTGTCCTGTGAGCAATCCGTGCCTCTGTGAACAGTCCTTATTCAATTCCGCTACCCTTTGTCCATTAATCTCAACCTCCAACCAAACACTATCATGGGTACCGTCCTTCCTCACTTACTAGTTCTCATATATATATATATATATATATATATAAATTTGTTTTGTTGCCACCTATTTTCTGCCACCCAATACCCATTTGCTATAGTACCATCCTATGTCTCTTGCTCTTTTCATTGACTGCTATTTTTATTTTTATTATTATTTTTTCATTATTTGTTCTTGCAAAATGGAAAAATCTAAGATATTGTCAGTTAAATTCGATGATACAAAACTATGGTATTTGGAGGTTTCATTTTTAATTTTTCGTGGAAGGGAAAGGCTTGTGGGGCTATATCGATGGCTCGACGTCCCAACCATCTGTTACTGATCCTTCCAAGTCATCTGATTTGGCTAAATGGAAGATTGATAATGTTAAGATTATTACTTGGATTCTTGGTACTATTGATCCGCATATTGGTATTCCTATACGCAATTTTTCCACGGCTCATGAGATGTGGTCATATCTTGAACGGGCTTATTAGCAATCAAATTTAGCCAGAAAATTTCAAATTGAAAACGATTTAATTTCATATGGTCAGGAGAGAAGCGTATTCAGGAATATTATGCTGGTTACCTCAATTTATGGAATGAGTATGAACATGCTTATATAACTTCCGATTTATCTGATTGTTGCATTAACACTTTACATAAAATACATGTTGAAAGAAAAGTTAGGCATTTTTTCATGAAACTGAGAGTTGACTATGAGATTGTTCGAGCTAACATTCTCCATAGGGGTACCCTACCTGAAATGGATTTGTTTTTTGGGAAGTTGCTTCTGGAAGAGACTCGACTTACTACTCAAACTACCTTTAACCAAAAGAAGGATGATGTGATGTTCTTCGCCAACAAAACCAAATCGAAGCCTTCCTCTCGTGATTTTTCTCATGTTCAATGTTATGAATGCAGGGCTACTGGTCATACTGTTTCTTATTGCAAGAAGCGCAACTTTTGTGTTTATTGTAAGAAAGATGGTCATATTATCTCTGAATGCAAAGTGAAACCACCAAGAACCTTCACCTCTAGTCCATGTACTGTTCAACCAAGGGCTTATTAGGCTTCCGAAACACCAGTCTCTGCACCCTCTTCACTTGATTCTGAGAAAAACAATGTTCCTGCTACTCTTCTCATGGTTGTGTGATTCAGGACCCGTGCATTGGGAAGGTGATAGCAAAGGGGCGTAAAATTGGTTTTGCTTGCGTTGGAATTTGAAAAATCGAAGAGCATGTCTTCTCCTCCTTCCTATTTGCCTAATTCCTCTCTTTTTTTGTTTCTTCCTCTTCGGATTTTACTTCATCTAATAATTTGTGGAATCTGTGGCATCACCGTTTAGGCCATTTATATTATGACAGACTGGAGTATTTGTTTCGTAACGGTAGCTTACCCAACAAAATTTCTTCTTTGCAATATGTGGAAAAATTATATGTGACATGTTCTTTATGTAAAAGTACGCATTTACCATTTCCTTCTCACTCCTCTATTAGCACTGCTCCGTTTGATATTGTTCATAGTGATGTTTGGGGACCGACGCCGATTTTGTCTCGGTTGGGATATCGTTATTTTTTGTTATTTATTGATGATGCTACCTGATACACATGGATTTATTTTATGCGTAAACAATTTGAATTTTTTGAACATTACAAAACTGTCTTCTATGGTTCACACACAGTTTAACTCAAAAATAAAGGTGTTTCAATCTGATTTTGGTGGTGAATACACTGATGATATTTTTCTTCAATTTCTATCCCAAGAAGGTACTTTACCACAAAAATCTTGTCCTTCAACTCCTCAGCAAAATGGGGTTTTTGAATGCAAAAATCTTCATATTCTTGCAGTTGTTCGGACATTACTTCAAGACTCTCATGTTCCTGTGACTTTTTGGGTTGAGGCGGTCTCCACTGCAGTATTTCTCATTAATCGTATTCCATCTTCTGTATTGCACAAACAATCTCCGTATTATTGTTTGTTTGGTTTTATTCCTGACTATTCTTTATTTCGGGTTTTTGATTGTTTGTGTTTCGTTCATTTACCTCCATATGAACGAACCAAGCTTTCTACTCAGGCTGCAATGTGTGTCTTTGGGGGCTATATAGTTATGTGCATAAGGGTTTTGTATGTTGTGATCCATCTCTTTGTCGTTTGCGCATCTCTTGTCATGTTGTTTTCATGAAACATATTTTTTATTATACTCATATTATGCGTTGTCCTATTTCCTCTGTTTCTTTTCTTCCTCTCTTTGATGTCCTTTCCTCCTCTTCTGCTCCTCTTCAAGTGTATCAACACCGACAATGACAAATGGCTTCAACAACGATGCCCCTACCTATGCCTTCAGTGTCGGGTTCTGAATCTTCTGATCAATCATATATTTTCACCGGCTTCTGATTCTGAGGTAACTCTTATTGATTCTAATATTTATTCCACTAATGTTTATTCTACTAATCCTATGGTTTCTTCTTCTGATCCTGTTTTACATTGTTCCACCAGGGTTTCTGAGCCTCCTTTTTTGTATGAATTTTCAGCTAATGTTTCTAGTGCTTTGTTTACTTCTCTTGATCCTTATACTTCATTTGCTCTGTTTGCTCCATTGGATCCCGTTACTTCTCTTTTTTTCTCGTTAGATCTTGTTTCTCTTCTTAAATCTTACCAGCAGACATGTCGTATTCCTTGTTGGCAAGAGGCTATGGACTCAAGACTTAATGCTTTAGTGGAAAATGATACTTGGGATATGGTGCCTACTCCTTCGAATACTCCAGTTATTGGGTGTCATTGGGTATATTCTGTGAAGTTCAAGTATGATGACTCTATTGATAGATATAAAGCTCGTTTAGTTGCTCAGGGAGATGAACAGGAATATGATATTGACTGCTCTGAGACTTTTACTCCAACTGCTAAGATGACCACCATTCGTGTCGTCTTAGCTCTTTTCGTTGTCCGTCAATGGCCTATATTTCAAATGGACATTAAGAATGCCTTTCTACATGGTCATTTGAAGGAAATGGTTTATATGCACCCGCCTCCTGGTCTTTCATATAATCAATCGATGGTTTGTAAACTAAAGAAATTCTTTTATGGTTTGAAGCAAGATCCTAGGGATTGGTTTGAACGTTTTCAAGCATTGGTTATTCATGCTAGTTTTACTCAAAGTTACCATGATTACTCATTGTTCTTCCATTCTTCTCCTAAGGGTATGACGTTTCTTCTATTATATGTGGATGACATTCTTATTACTGGCGATGATATTGATGCTATTATCACATTGAAGTCGCTCCTAAGTTCTTGCTTTAAGATGAAGGATTTGGGTCCTGTCACATATTTTCTTGGACTCGAGGTTCACTACTCTAAACGGGGTTACTTTGTTAGCCAACATAATTATGTTCAAGATTTGATTAAATTGGCCAACTTAACTGATGACAAGAAAGTGGATACTCCTATGGAAGTTAATGTCAAATACTCTAAGCATGCTGGAGAACCTCTTTTTGATCCTACTATATATCAACAGCTTGTAGGAAGTCTCATCTATCTTATTATGACTCGTCCAGATATTTCTTATGCTATCCATATTGTTAGCCAGTTCATTTCGTCACCTTGCCAATTGCACCTCACCGCTGCTCACTGCATTATTCGCTATTTGCGAGGTATAGCTACATAAGGGATATTTTTCTCCTCCTCTTCTTCAATTAAATTGCATGTCTATGCTAATGTTGATTGGGTTGGTTATCCTGACTCTTGGCGCTCTACTTTAGAATGGTGTGTTTTTCTTGATGAATCTCTTATTTCTTGGAAATGTAAGAAGCATCATACATTTCCAACTCATCTGCAAAGGCTGAATATCGTTCCATGTCATCAGTTTTGTAATGAGATTGTTTGGCTTCATGAGTTATTTAAAGATTTTTCTATTTCATTTTCGAAGCCAACACCTCTCTATGTTGATAATACTAGCGCTATTCGCATTGCTTCCAATCCAGTATTTCATGAGTGCACGAAGCACATTGAGGTTGATTGTCATTCATTCGTGACAAATTCCTTAATAACCTTATTTCTCTTCCCTACATAGCTTCTGCTCATCAAATTATGGACATTTTTACTAAAGCTATGTCTTTAGCTCGTCATTGGTATCTTGCATCCAAACTTTTGTTGTCCACCCAACATCAGTTTGAGGGAGAATGTAAAGAGAAAGGACAAGATTCTTTCAGTCTTTTCATTGTATAGCTGTTATATGAAAGGATAGGATTCTTTCAATCCTTTCATTGTATAGCTGTTATATTTGTGTAATATTCTTTTTCCCTGTAAAGTTGTTTCTTTCTATAAACTTACCTTGTATAGGTTTGTGTAATATTCTCTTTCCCTATAAAGTTCTTTCTTTCTATAAACTTACCTTGTATGGATGTCCAATTTTGTGTCTTTATATGGGTTTCCTACATGAATACAAGATACAAAATTTTACTGATTTACAATCCATACTTAATGGGGTTAACTACAAAGATAAAAAAGAAAAAAAAAGAAAAAAAAAAAAAAATGAGAGTTAGAGGAAATAGGTAATAACCCAATAAGTCAAGAGATTTCATTGAAGTGGGGTCGGCTACATAGATCCTAGCCCTCCAATAGGTTCTATCCAAAGTTATACTTAGGATAATACCACGATTGTGCATGTTATTTTTCAGCATTTTACCTATGGCCATAATTTTAGGTCTATCCCTAACTTTTTTAGTTCATTCCAATTATATAAGATCACTCCTCCTTACTAGGGCGTCCTC
>NW_024868511.1:94150-94549 GCF_013358625.1 Macadamia integrifolia
TTGCTAACTATGGTCCCATGGGCCTATACTGACCCCACAATCGTATAAATCGGGAACCATTCAACTTTCAATGAAAGCAGTGAAGAGCACTAAACATCCCCATGTGAGTGTCCCAAGATGTATCTAATAGAAATCAAACTTAGGATGTCCGAATTTATGATTCATATCAAATTCGTTGTATGATGTTCAATTGAAATTTAATTCATCAAGCATCGCTTCCAATAGTTTTAAGTATGCCATTGCATATGTCATAATGGTGTAAAAGTCTTACAAGGGATCCTATGACGACTCAAGAAAAAGATCACAAGAGATAGAAGAGGGGCCAAGAGGGCCACAACCTTCTGAAAAGTAGGAAATAATTCTGACTAGATGCTGTCATGGTGGCTTTGATGGCTACAT
>NW_024868512.1:0-12704 GCF_013358625.1 Macadamia integrifolia
ACAATATTTCCGAAATATAAAGCCTATTCTTTGGGGCTTGAAACTGCTTTAACCATTGGGGTGAAAAGGATCAAGGTTTACGGAGATTCATCCATTGTCATTTGTCAGACGCAAGGAAAGTGGAAAACTAGAGATAAAAAGATGAAGCCATATCAAGAACACTTGGAAAAGGTGATTGAACACTTTGAGAAGATCCCGTTCGTATACTTCTAAAGGGATAACAACAGGTTTGCTGATGCCCTTGCAACCTTGGCTTCTATGATAGAGTGCAACCCTATAGGTAGAGTCCAACCATTTTTGGCAGAACAAAGAAGTAGGCCCATTTATCAGAATTCCATAAACTCTCTCACTGTGGATGGTCAGTCTTAGTTTGCTCACATAGTGGATTTCATTAGAAAAAGGAAGTACCCAGTTGAAGCAACTGACAGAGAAGAAATTTTTGAGGAGATATGCCACCCAGTTTATTCTCCAAGAGGATTTGCTATACAAGAGATCCTATGATGGAATACAGTTGTTGTGTGTAGATGAGGAAAAATCTACAACTATCATGGAAGAAATTCATCAAGGTCTTTGTGGACCCCACATGAATGCCAAAATGTTATCTAAGAAGATCCTCAGGCTGGGATATTACTGGAACACAATGGAAGCAGATTGTGTGGACTTTGCCCAAAAAATACCACAAGTGTCAGATATTTGGTAACATCATACATATACCACCAACTGAGTTGCATTCGCTCAGTTCACCTTGGCCATTCTCCACTTGGGGCATCGATATCATTAGAAAAGTCATCCCTAAAGCATCCAATGGCCATGAGTTCATCCTGGTAGCCATTGATTATTTCACCAAGTTGGTAGAAACTCAGTCCTATGCAGTCCTCACATCTGCTAAGGTGGCCAAATTCATCCAAGAAAATATCATTGCATGATATAGAGTACCTCAAGAATTGATATCAGATCAGGGATCCCATTTTTTGGGCAAGATCGAAAAAATCTACACAAAGTTTGGTATCAGAAGACATCGATCTACCACTTACAGGCCATAGACCAATGGGGCAGTAGAGTAAGTCAACAAGAACATCAAAGCCATCCTGTAAAAAATGGTGGAAACACACAAGGATTGCATTGATAAGTTACCTCTCGCCTTATGGGCATATCGGACTTCTATACGATCCTCAACAGGGGCAACCCCTTTCTCTTTGGTAAATGGGGTTGAGGTAGTTCTACCCGTGAAAATCCTGGTACCATCCTTAAGGGTACTCCTTGATATTCAGCTACCTAAAGGAGAATGGTTGAAGTCCAAACATGATGAGCTCAACTTTCTCGACAAAAGGCGTATGAAAACTATGAATAATCTGAAGAAATATCAATTGAGAATGGCCCGGGCCTTCAATAAGAATGTGAAGTCCCATCACATAGAGGTGGGTGAACTTGTTCTTCGGGAACAAAGAGCCCCAATTCAGGACCTAAGAGGAAAATTCAGGCCCAACTGGAGTGGCCCATTCACTGTCAAAGAAATTCTACCAAGCAAGGATGTGAAGCTCATAGACCACAATGGCAAAGAAATACCCAAACTGGTCAATATGGATCAACTTAAGAAATATTATCTCTGAAAGGGTGAATAGCCTGAACTACGTTAGACCTGATTCCTTTCGAGGGATACGTAGGCAACTTGATATGTGCAAGTGCGGTCTAAACTATCTTAAGGCAATAAATTGGTTCTTAAATTAATAATCAAGGTATCTTAAAAGATCATAATAGTTTGTGTCCCCCAAGAATCACCATTTGGCATGAAAGGCCATTAGGTATCTGTCATCCACCTATTGGTCCATCACTTCTTATCTAGGATTCTATCCCCAAAGAATCACCATTTGGCATGTAAGGCCATTAGGTATCTGTCATTCACCTATGGTCCATCCATTCTTATCCGGGATTCTATCCGCTTAAAGAAAATTGCCACCTAGCACCAGTTTATCAAGGCCAGTTTATTCTCCACCCTTAATCAGTTAAAATCAAAAGAAAAAAAGAAGAGCATGTTGCAACAATGGTAAAGGCTTGTTTGAATCATTAGCTAATGAGTAATGCTTTGATAAATCATCATATCTCGCTGTTTGTATTGGTTTCAGGAAAATTCATGGACTCATTAGATAAGAAGTTGAGGAAATGGACCGTAGATATAAATATAAGGGCACCAGAATTGCTGGAATCCATGAATGTGTCATTTCTTGGGCAATTTGGATATGTGAAGCTAGATCACCAATTACTCCAATAGGTGCCTCAACACTGGGATGCCGACCTGTCACACCCCACTCCTAGAATACCCAATTTACCATTTGAAATACCGACGGTGTGAGTAAGACACGTACCTGTCTTACAACCTACCAGGATCTCTGATAGTAGTACCTTAACATTTTCACAATCTCACAATACAAACCAACATAAACAACGGAATCAGAGTATAGTAGCAGAATTATAAATAAAATGGAAAAACATCTAATGATAATATAATAGCAATAACCGAGTTATTCGGTTACATTCATTGATGACATATAATATAATCTCAAGAAAATATACAGTCCACAACTATATCCAAAAGTATCAAAAGATGATGTACAATCTCACAGTGCGGCGTAAGCACAGTGATTGCAAGCACAGTCTTGATCATACTCCTTCACTTCTGGTATTCACTAGTCATCCACACCATACTCTGACCTAGAAGATACTGGGTTTGCATCATCATCTAAAGAGGGTTGTATACGTGAGGTGAGCTTTCCAACTCGCTCAGTGAGGGGTGGGGTCAAACACATCCAAACAAAATGATAGTAGTAATAATTTATGATGCATGATTGTGGAAATTAAACACATAGTCCATGATGCTCATGATGCAGCTCATTTATTTATTATCCACCTAAAAATACAAACTAAGTCTGGTAAATGCTACTACGACGAATTAGTCTGAATCCCTCATCTCAGAAACGATATCGAATACACAGCAATACAAAACTTAGCCATGATTAGAAGAAGCCTGTTGATCCCCATATGTGTCCATGGGTCACCCAGCAAACCCCTACTAACCCCCTCCTGGTAATCACGGCACTGGTAACACATCGTCCATACCGGACAAATTCCCGCCTCCGGTAACCATCACATTGTACCATGGGAGTGGCACTTCGAAAAGACACATCAAACATACCACAATGGGTTATCCAACACCTCAACCCCTGTTGGCAAGGGCACGTAGCATAGGGAGTGATACCTAGCCATATGCATACTATATTCCTTCATAACAATAGAGTTAGTATAGATTACATGATACTAGAGAGACCTCGGCCACAAAGTGTAACCCATCTCTAAATACAGTCCCGGGTACACGATACCAAAGAGACCTTGGGCACAAAGTGTAACCCGAGACTGTTTACCTAACCTAGCATACATATCACAGTTGAGTATGGACTGCGCAACACCAGCAAGACCTCGGCCATGAAGCGTATCCATTTCTAAATGTATCCCAGGGTACACGATACCAACGAGACCTTGGCCACAAAGTGTAACCCGTGACTACAACTAACTCTAATGCATATAATCAATGCACGAATGCAACATACATATGGCAATCATGACACTGGTACCACCTTGGCCATGTTGGATTTCATCTCACACACACACACACATCCAAACACACGGCAATCATGGCACCGATACCACCTCGGCCACACTGGATTCTGTCATACATTTCCATACAATTCATATCAAAATCATAAGATGATAATTTAGCATATCATAATCGAATTTGAATAATTACATTTAAAAATATAATTCTAAACATGTGAGTAATTTAATGATAATAAACATTTTAGAAATAAACATAGTCCATCCCTCACTTGCTTTACGATCGGGTGTGTTCAGGTTCAAGTACCACCACCAATCGATCAATTTAATTCTGGCTTTAGGGCACGTGGGCGTCAGTGTCCTAGATACAAATGGAATCGTACATCAATATGCATTGAAAACATCAACAGGGACCCACACAGGTTACCCCCAAAGGTACAGACGTAGTTCTTAGGTGACAGTACTGTCATTGGAAACACCCATCGGGAACAAGGCATTTCCATCAAAAATATCAGACCTATTTCTGCTGGAGGTGACAGAGAGCACATAAGGCTCCATGTGCACTAGAAATATGCCACCAAAAATAGACCCAGTAGATCTGATGGGCTGTTTTCGTTGGTGGTTCAGGTCAGTCCAACTAATTTGGGGCTTTCCGGCTCGGACCCAATCGCCGAGATTTGTTTCATGGAGTTTGTAGGGGATGTTCCTAGCATCATTCTAACCCAAGAAAATTCCAACTCCATCAAGCCATTTGGGAAATACATTGATCAAATGATCAAAACCCTAGTTAGTCTTTTGGCAATACATGTCGGAGCTCATTGGGCTTGGTTCGAGCTCGGCAACAACACTAGGAGGGTAGAACACACATCCTACAACATTAACATGGTTTGTACGCCAAGATTCCACCATACCTAGATTTTTCTAGGTCAAAATGAAGAGAGAGAGTGGTATGGGGGTTGTACTTACCTCTGACAGTGATTCTGACAACAAGGCGGTAGTCGACACCAAGGTAGGCTTCCAACCTTCCCCTTCTTCCTCTTCTTCTTCCTTCCTGTCCTCTTTCTCTCCTCTCATACGTTGGCACAAGGGAAATGTGGATTCGTTTCCCAACCTATAACTTAAGTGGGCCTTAAGGTTCTGTTTGGTTTGGACCTCTTTTGAACCAATGAAGTTAAATTTAAATTCGGGGCAAGAGAACACGCACATTTAGGTCCATAAGGTGCCCACATCAAGAAAAAAATGTGGAGGATGATTTGGGATCATCTGGAACCATTTACGATGCGAGTGGCAAAAACCACTGGCATCGAAACCTCGATAGTAGCCTATCAACCCATTGGAAATAGGCACCGGATTCAGGCCCAGGTTACTTCTGGTGGCTTGTTTCTGGTGGCCAAGATAGCTTGCTGTCCTATGGTTGGCCTTGCACGAGTGGCTGACCTCGGACATGCTCAAGGCCTTTCGATAATTATGATGCGTGCGAAAAATCAAGTGTGGGGAGCCGGATCACTTACCATCTGGGATAGGAAGGTATGAATCCCCTCCAGTTAGATAGGCATGCAATGTACAAATATGTGGGGTCATCTATACTCATTCGGAAATGCGCATCCATGAGCCAAAACCCAGTCGTACTTTCAATTTCTGATCCGAGGCCTGTCACAATAGTTTCAAATTAGACTAGATTAGGGCACGAGTGTAACATTCCCCCCACCTTACAAGAATTTTGTCCTCAAAATTAAATATACCTAGAAAATCTAACAATCTAGGATATTGCTTCATCATTTCATCTACTCACTCCCAGGATGCTTCTTATTCAGGGTGGCTCATCCATTTCACTTTGACGAAGGAAATGGTGCGGTTGCAAAGAATGTGGTCCTTCCGATCAACAGTCTTCTCTGGATACTCTACATAGGCAAAGTCGTCATCCAACTCACGGGGTATGTAAGTCTAGACGTGAGTTGGGTCAGAAATGTACTTCTTCAACATAGATACATGGAAGACATCATGTGTATCTTCCAACTCTGGTGGTAAGGCTATCTGGTAAGCTACCAGTCCGATCCTCTCCAGTACATCATACGGTCCCATAAACCTTGGACTAAGATTTCCCTTCTTGTCGAACTGCATCACCCCTTTAACTAGGGAGATCCACAAGAATACCTTGTCTCCAACACCAAACTCTAGATGTTTCTTCCTAACATCCATGTAGCTATTTTTCCTGGACTGACTGCCTTGATCCTCTCTCTGATCACATTCACCTTCTCACTGGTAGCCTGTATCAAGCCTGGACCAAAAATATACCACTCACCAACCTCATCCCAATAGAGTGGAGTCCGGCACTTCCTGCCATACTGTGCCTCGAATGGGGACATTCTGATGGTGGCCTGATAACTATTGTTGTAGGATAACTCAATAAGAAAAATGTGATCATCCAAACTATAACTTATATCCAAGGCACATGCTCAGAGTAGGTCCTCCAATGTCTAAATAGTCCTCTCCGATTGACCATCAGTCTGAGGGTGAAAGGCAGTGCTGAAAGCCAATTGTGTGCCCATAGCCTTCTGCACACAGGTCCAGAACTTGGAAGTGAACCTGGGATCTCAATCAGAGATGATACTAACTGGTACACCATATAACCTTATGATGTTATCGACATACAACTTGGCCAACTTATCTTTAGAAAATGTAATATTGATTGGGATAAAGTGAGCTACCTTGGTCAAGCGGTCCACAACTACCCAAATGGCATCCATACCCTTCTGTGTACGGGGTAGGCCTGTGATGAAGTCCATAGTAATATTCTCCCATTTTCACTCTAGAATAGGTAGGGACTGCAATAACCCATGGGGCCTCTGTTTCTCAGCCTTGACTTGCTGGTATGTGAGCCATCTAGACACATGCGTGGCCACATCATTCTTCATTCCTTTCCACTAGTAGGAGCCTTTGAGGTCCTTGTACATTTTAGTGCTGCCAGGGTGGATGGAGTATGGAGAATTATGTGCCTCTCTCAAAACTATGTCTCTCAAATCACCATCACTGGGCACACACAACCTCCCTTTGAACTTGAGAATCCCGCTTTCAGTCACTGAGAAATCTGGGTCCTTTTGGGTTCCTTCCTGGCATTCGGCCATCAACTTCTATAACTCTGCATTAGTAACCTGAGCTGCAGTGATCCTATCCACCAGACTAGGTTGTACCACCAATGCTGATAGTGACAAGGTGACACCCTCTACTAATAGCTCCAAGTTTAGTTTCCTGGCTTCCTCTAAGAGATACTCACTGGTGGTCAGTGATGCAAGAGTCAGTGACTGGGATTTTTGACTAAGTGCATCAGCTACCATATTGGCCTTTCCTGTGTGATTGTGGATAGTACAATTATAATCCTTCATCAGCTCTAACCAACACCTCTATCTTATGTTCAGCTCTTTCGGGTGAAGAAGTACTTGAGGCTTTCATGGTCACTGAAGATCTCGCTCTTCTCACCATATAGGTAGTGTCTCTAGATTTTCAATGCAAAAATCATGGCTGCCAACTCCAAATCATAGGTGGGGTAGTTCTTCTCATAATCCTTTAACTGGCGAGATGCATAAGCAATGACTTTCCCATGCTGCATCAATACACAATCCAATCCCAACTTGGAGACATCACTTTAAACAAGCATACCACCTGTACCGGTCAGGATAGTCAAAACTAGAGCTGATACCAACTTTTGCCTTAGCTCCTTGAAGCTCTTCTCACATGCATCAAACCACTCAAATTTTACACCCTTCTATGTGAGTCAGGTCATCGGAGTAGCAATGCAGGAGAAGTTCTCGATAAACCTCCTATAGTATTCGGCCAATCCCAAAAAACTATGTATGTCTACCACACTCTTATGAGTCTTCTATTCTCGAACTACCTTCACCTTGCTTGGGTCAACCTCTATACCCTTGGCTGAAACAATGTGGCCTGGGGATGCCACTTGTGACAACCAAAACTCGCACTTACTGAATTTGGCATAGAGTTGCTTCTCTCTTAGCCGTCGCAGTACTAACCTCAGGTGAACAGTATGTTCCTCTGCACTCTTGGACTAGACCAAAATGTCATAAATGAATACTATCACAAACTTATCTAAGACATCCTAGATTACCCGGTTCATCAAATCAATAAATGCAGCCAGTGCATTGGTCAACCCAAATGACATTACCAAGAATTCGTAATGTTTATACCTTGATCTGAAGGCTGTCTTACTAACATCACTATCCTTGATCCTAAGCTGGTGGTAGCCCAATCTAAGGTTGATCTTAGAGAACACCTTGGCACCCTGCAACTGATCAAACAAACCATCTATCCTTGGCAAAGGATACCGGTTCTTAATGGTTAGCTTATTAAGCTCCCGATAATTGATACACAATCTCATACTTTTGTCTTTCTTCTTGACGAACAATACCGGTGCTCCCCATGGAGACACACTAGGCCTAATGAATCCCTTCTTTAGAAGGTCTTAAAGTTGCACCTATAATTCCTTCAACTCTGTGGGGGCCATGCAGTAAGGGTCCTTTGACACTGGTGCCGAGCCTGGGAGTAGATCTATAGCAAATTTCGTCTCTCAGTCTGGTGGCAAACTTGTCAAGTCATCCTGGAATACATCAAGAAATTCCCTCACCACATCTAGCTCTATCAATGGCCTAATCCCTACCTTTATATCCATCACAGATGCTAAGTAGCCTTGACATCCCTTATCCAGTAGCTTCTTCATCTGGAGTACGGATATTATAACTTTCTTGGATTTCTTGAGCTTATCCCCTTGGAACACAAACTCATCATCATCACGAGGTCTAAAAATGATAGCCTTCTCTGCACATAGTACACTGGCTCTGTATGCTGACAACTAGTCCATTCCTAAAATCACATCAAAATTGGTCACATCCAACTCGATCAAGTGAGCATTCAACTCATGTTCACCTATGGTCACTGGACAAGGCTCATAAACACAGTTCAAACCCACTACACTTCCTGTAGGGTTGCTCATAGCCAAACATTGAGTCAGTCCCTTAGGTGGAATTCTCATATTCTTCATAAATGCCGGTGACACGAATGAATGTGAGGCTCCTGAGTCAAATAACACATGTGCAGGCAATAATGATATCAGTAATGTACCTGTCACTACACCGGGTGTAGCCTTGGCATCTTCTATAGTCATAGCAAGCACTCTGCCCTATGGTCTCTAGCTTGTAGAAGTTGTGTTGGTCTAGGGGTTGAATATGTCTACTAGAGCCTAGGTGGCAAAGTGTAGGGTGCATCACTTGGCCTTTGGTGGGAGCATGTCCTCGCCATGTGGCCTGACTGACCACAATGAAAGCATCTCGGGCTCGATCCCAAAGACTGAGATACAGAATTAGATCGGGAGGGCTGGGAAGCTTGACTAGCCTCAGGCCACCTAAATTGCACTGGAGTTGGGTTGGCATAAGGCACTCAGAAAGGTTTTTTGCCTCCCCTAGAATCAGTAGATCCCATTGGCCTCTTTCCCGTTCCTTGCTGAGCCGTGTAGTTATCCCTATGCCGGTCTTCAATAGACTTAGCCACTTAGACTACCTCAGCATAGGTTTACAGTTTTAACTCCACAATGGTTGACTCAATACCTGGCCTCAACCCTTTCTCAAACTTCTTCGCCTTGGCTCTATCACCTCTAAGATGCTCAGGAGCAAAATGGAATAGCTCCTCGAAGCGTTGCTAATACTCAAGCACAAACCGGTGACCTTGAGCCAACTGAGAGTACTCACTCTCTCTCCTATCCCAAAATTTTTTTGGAAAATAGTTCTCAAAGAAGGCCCCTTTGAATTCTGCGCAAGTAGGGTTCGGGTTACTACCCCTCAGAATAGGCTCAATGGCACTCCACCAATCATCTGCTTTATTCTGCAACTGATAGCCTGTACATAAAATTTTATGCTCATTGGTGCAGCCCATCTGTCTAAAACCTTCTTCATTCCACTAATCCATCTTGATGGATACAAGGGTCTTCCCCACCTTGGAGAAGCATAGGGGCCTAAGCCGTTGAAACTTCTCCATCATTTTTGTCAAGTCTATCCAGCCTTCTACATGGGCTTGAGCTTGTTTCGGCATCGGATCCTGCACATGCCCATGCACTTGTGACCCACCAGATGTTTGAATGGTAGCCGATCCAATGGGCATTGGAACAGGTACTGGTGGAGTAGGAGGTGCGGGCAGTGCATTACGGGCTTCCATTGCCGTTTGGATTCTATTATCGATCCAAGCCATAAACTAGTTTTGCCTTTCTTCCACTCCCTGCATCATGTTATTCATGATGGATGCCACATCCTGGGCTATAAGTACAGGTGAGCAGAAGGTACATTGCGGGGTCTACCTCCATTCCGTGTAGGGAAAGCAAGAGGCGACCGGGGTGATTGGGATCGGGATCAGGTGTTCCGACGTGACATGATTCCTGTGAAGGAATCCGATTAGTGCACATGTATAAACAAGGTTGCATGTAATTGGAACACATACATACATAGTGGGTCCCACGCATATACGATGGTCAAAATTAGGGTTAGGGCATGCATAAGTGGGGTCCGCACATATTAGGATCCGATCACGTACATATCCCAAAGGGGCACACCATTAAAGGAACCAAATAAAATCTTAGATTTGAAAAATAACATGATTTATTTTTCAAAAGAGTCCACCGAAAATAGGGGGTCAAATCATTAGAAATATGGTTTAATCCACTGAAAATATCAGTGGTATTTTCGGTGGGAAAAATAGAGGCAAAAACCCAACTTTTCTCTTCATCGGAAACAGGCACCAGAAGCATGCTCAGGGTGTCTGGTGGGCTATTTCCAGTGGCACCAAATCGGCCATAAATAGGCTCGGGTCTTGGCTTACCTATTACTCTTGTGAGAAAGGTGTGGAAAACGGCCAAGAAGCCTTTTGCTACCCATTCCCTACCTTCCTTTTGCTATTTCACGATCGATCGGCGCTGCATTCGCATCCAAGGTATGTTTTCTCTCTCTGTAACCCAGTTTTTGTGATTTTCTTCTCTGTAAGTTTTGCATTCAGCCATTTAACTAGGTTTTCCATTCCAAATCCTGAGGAAACATCTTGCAACGATGTCTAGACACCGTGTATGTACCCGACGTGCTCTTATACAAGAGGAGCAAGATGTCGTTGAGCAGTTCAACCCCATTCTGTTCCACTCTATGGCTAAATGAGACCATTGGGAACTTTTTGAGTGTTATAATGTGGACCTTGGAGTCTATGTGAGGACCAATGACTTCCATGCATTCCATCTCTGTCAACGGTTTGATGAGGTTGGGTGGTACTGTATCTTAAAACACAACAAATACTACTACCCCACACTAGTCAGACTGTTCTACTCAAACTTGCAGTATGTGAACTGGAGTACCGAAGAGATGCAGATCACCTCCTATGTGAAGGGGGTGGAGATTTCCTTTGACATGGGGCAGTTGGCCAATATTCTGATGGTTAGCAATGCCAGTGTTTGAGATTTTAAAATGTAACCGCAAGCGTACGGATCAGTGTAGCTACGGGTCGAACACAGGGAGAGCAGCCACTTTATTTTTTACTTCTTTTAATAATACGAAAGTGAACCGATTAATGGTTGTGATCTAATTCTAATTACTATCCTAAACATATATATTCAAAATAACATCCTAACCATTCGTCATCTAAGAATTTAAAGATGCAAGCCACGCAATTAAAATTAAATAAATAAATAACTGAAAATAAACAACCCATGCAATTTAAAAAAGATAATAAAGGAAAAAAATGCTGAAATAAAGATAAAGTAAAAGAAAGGGGATAAAGCTAGAGAGAGACTCACTAGTAGGTTTCTCTACTTAGCCCGAGGGATGCATCATAATATGAGCTTCCCTACTTGACCAGAGAGTCACTCTTACAAGGGTTACTCTACTTGGCTTTAGGGAAAGGGAAACAATTAAAATAAAAGCAATAAATTGATGGTTCTATGGCTAGGAGGGGCAAAGCCAACACATACACTAGCCATGAACCTTGGGGGAAAGGGATAGCAATAATGTAATGACAGAAAATAAAAAAATCCTAAATTAAGAAAGAAAAGGCAGTCAGAAAAGGGAATGAGAGGGGGGAGAGAAGACTACTGAAGGAGACTACTTACTTGAATCAATGCTTGAACTTGAAAAAAAATTGCTCCACGGCTCGTGATCTTGTCACCTAGATCTAAGCCTAGAACTATAACTTAAAAAATTACAACAAAATTGCATAAATCATAAACATAAAAAGAACTGAATAAAAATAAAAGAGTGCTTACATTAATTGACATAAAATAAAACTATTACAAAAGTGATTAAAGCAAAAATAGAGAAGAACTAAAACCAAAGAGTGAGAGAGGGAGAGAGAGAGCAACTAAAAAAAAAAAAAACTAGAAGAAGAATGAATTGTCTCTCCTCCTCTTACATGAGTTGTATTTATAGGGAATGGGGAGATAGGGTAACAAATTTCTCTTTCCTATAAGGGAGAAACCCACAATTGATTGTGAGATCTTTGGAGTCCAAAAGTGCTAAGATGGAGGAGAGAGAAGAGAGAAATAAATTTAGAGAAATTTTTTTTGCTTATTTTCTTTCCTCTTTTTTTTCTAATTTTTTTTTCTTCTTTTTCTCTCTCCTAGGGACGATTTTTTTCTTCCTTTGTGTGATTTGGACAATCTTTGGTGATGATGTGGAGGAGAGAGAAGATTTGGACAATCTCTATTTTTCCCTTTTTTTTTCTTCTTGCTTCCACGATTTTTCTTTCCTTTTTTTATTTTTTTTTTCTTCTCTTCTTGCTTCCACGATTTCCCTTGCTTCAATTTGATGTGGAAATCCCCTCCATGCGCTTAGTGCTTTAAGTAGTGAAAAGCAGAAAATCTTCAACAAAATTCTCTAAAAAAAACAACCATGAGATTCGAACTTGAGACCTCTTGGTGAGCAAGGGAATTTTGTACACCATAGCTCACCAACTACGCTAGGTAGTTGTTATTAGAGAGATATAACGCCCATAATGCTTAAAGTCTTTAAAATACAAAACCTGCAAAAAGAGAGTAAAACCCAAGGTAGCTCCATTCTAAATAT
>NW_024868512.1:12724-16688 GCF_013358625.1 Macadamia integrifolia
CCGGTGGGTAGATAGCCCACCTGTCTGACCCACCCGTGTGGCCCCGAAGGTGATCCTTATGTCCGATCGAACTCAAATCGGACGTGTGACCTTCTTTTGACGTTATAAACACGATTTTGACATCGGATTTCATTAATTTTGATTCTAAAATGGTGAAGTACTAACCCCACTCAATTATGTTAGGTTCACCAAATCCTACCCGATTCGCTCCGGATCTCACCCGTACCGAACGGGAATCCTTGTACGCTACAAGTAAGTGGAGAGAGGACGTTTGGCCTTGTTTCAAGGCATTTGTTTGGCATTCATTTAACTATATCTAATCTAGTCATGTCATCATGAATATGCTATATAGATTAGTCATTCCACACATTGATGTGCATATATGCTATGTTTACTTTTCAAATGCCAATTGAATGGGATGTTTATATGTTGAATGTGGACATCATGGTGCATAATGCATTGATAGACTAGATGCCCGTAGTTGGCTTGGAAACGAATGCATTGATGGCCCGTGGAATGGGACACGGAGGCACTATGCAGTATTACTATTGTCATATAGGAGCATGCAGTATTAGGATTCTCACCATCCCGTGCTACGACCCTTCCCAATAGGGGTTAAGGTGTTGGGTTGCCATTTGGGGGGAAGCAGGGGTCACGGTTGTCGGACACTGTGGCGGTTAGGCATTACGCCCGATGAGTCATGTAGGACAGTCGGCAACCCCGGTGGTACATTCAAGAGGGCCAATCGTACTGCTTTTAAATTGCTGGAGTCAGCACCTTTATTTCAGTCATTTACATTTCTGTTGAGAGCCGGTGGACGGCATTGTCTTTACTTTTCCGAGTACTCACGGTGGGCCTTCTCCGACAGCCCTATGGGTGTATCGCGGGAGGGAGTTCGCGGCTCGTACCCGGAGTATACGCGCACTGTGGTTGTAGTAGCACTAAAACCAAAGACTTAGTAATGTTGCTTAGGTGGATGTGATTTAAAATGTATAGCATGGCATGTAGTGCATATGATGTGTTGTGATGTGTGGACTGCTGTGTGGTCCATCTTTCTACTTACTAAGCTAGTGAGCTCATCCCACATGTGCACCCCCTTTTTAGATGATTTTACAGGTCATACATCTGAGGAGCATGGGGTGGGTCCCACAGTCGAGTTTCTTGAAGAGGATTGGTGGACCCCTGAGGAGTTTGAGCACGGCGTAGACTGCTCGTGCGAGAGCTGTGCTGCGGGACAGCAGTTCTGAGGCCGTGCTGAGCTCTTCTCCTATGTGATGCCGAGCTGGGCACAACCCTTGATGCCGAGCTGAGCTCCAGCCTTGATACCGAGCCGAGCTGTGTACTCTGATGGTTTTGATGATTTCCTGTATATACTTGATATTTGAATTTTATTCTTTTTGTGTATATATCATGCCTTCGGGCCCAAATGTATATAATTATTGTATCACCATTCGGGTATCAAGTATATGGGATTTATTCACAGGTAAAACTTAATCTTCCGCTGATCTGGTGAACTTATGTTAGTATGCGTATGTTGTGGTGGAATACAGTATCTGATGATCCTGGCAGGTTTGGGTTAACCGGTGTTAACTCGGTCACCGCTCCGGTTCAGTGTGAACGGGGTGTGACAATTCTACTCCACTACTTTTGGCCTGAATGATATGGTGGAACAAACACTAGACACCCAAGTTACTATCTAGCTTCGCTTTTTGCATTTTCCCACAAAGACAGTGATGCTAGAGTTCCTTCAGAAGTTTCCTCACAAGGAATTTCGATCAAGACACCATGCTCCTTGAGGCGCAATGCCCTGTCTAGTTCCAAGAGAATCAATTCTTATTCTTCTTTATACCACATTTCACATTTCACATTTCATTTAAAATTGTGCATTTGTCAACCCATGCCAAATTAAAAAAGTCTCAACTCCAAATCAAAAGTACAAGGAACCCACAGACTTACATAGGGTCCAACACCATAAAACAGGGGTCTCTTATTTTTCAAAAGAAAGTCTCATCTCAAGACACAGGCTTGTTTCTTTCTTCTCAACAGGGTTTTTCTACGTTCAAAATGGGTACCTTAGTCAAAACTTTTATTTTCATACATCAAGCAACCGAATGGTATGATCATTAGCCAAAAGCCAATGTAGAACTTCATCCTTTAGCAAGCTCAAAAAAAAAAACAAATAAAACAAAGTAGAAAAAGCAGAAACTGGTTTCCCTCCCCCACACTTAAGTCATGCAATGTCTTCAATGCATGGAAAGAATTAAAAATGAAGATAATGCAAGGGGGTCATACCTAATTAAGAGTTAGTCATCAGTGTAAAGAGGTTCATGGAGATCCATGACCTCTTCACTACCAGTATTAGGAAACTCGAGGAATGGTTTCAAATGCTGACCATTAACCTTTGAAATTACCCTTGTTCCTAGATTCAGAATCTTCACAGCCCCATGGGGATGTACATTATGGACAATAAACGGGCCATCCCATCGGGATCTAAGCTTACTAGGGAAATGATGCAATCGAGAGTTGTACAATAAGACCTTATCACCAATTGTAAAAGATTTATCATGAAAAGCTTTGGTCTTTTCCTTGTAAATCCTAAAACTTTCATAGGCTTCATTTCTAAGTTCCTCTAACTCAGATAGTTCGAGCCTACGATGAATTCCCGCATCAGACAAATCAAAGTTGAGCTTCTTGATGGCCCAAAAGGCCTTATGCTCCAACTCAACTGGTACGTGACAAGCTTTCCCATACACCAAATGGTAGGGAGACTGACCAAGATCGGTCTAGAATGCAGTCCGATGAGCCCACAAGGCATCAATGAGCCTAAGGGACCAATCCTTATGGTTGGGATTAACAGTTTTCTCCAAGATTTGTTTGATCTGCCTATTAGACACCTCCACTTGGCCACTAGTTTGGGGGTGATAAGGGGTAGATAACTTATGGGTGATCTCGTACTTTTTCATTAAGGTCTCAAAAGGACGATTACAAAAATGAGTACCCCTATCACTAATTATTGCACGTGGTGCACCGAAGCGGGAAAAAATGTTCTCTTTGAGAAACTGGACCACCACTTTGTGGTCATTAGATTTACAAGGTATGGCCTCTATCCATTTAGAAACATAATCAACAGCCAAAAGTATGTACAGATTCCCAAAGGAATTAGGGAATGGTCCCATAAAATTGATGCTCTATACATCAAAGATCTCAACTACCAAAATAGGGTTGAGGGGCATCATGTTCCTCTTATTGATACGGCCAAAAGACTGGCAGGCGGGACAAGCCTTACAAAAATCAAAAGCATCTCTAAAAAGAGTGGGCCAATAAAATCCGCATTGAAGAACCTTTGCGGTAGTCTTCTTAGGTCCAAAGTGTCTACCACATGCATGATCATGACAAAAAAAGAGAATAGAATGTTGCTCATGATCAGGAACACATTGTCGGATAATCTGATCCAAACATATCTTAAACAAATAAGGATCATCCCAGAAAAAGTGCTTAACTTGGGAATGAAATCTATACTTATCTTAGGTGGACCAGTGATCTAGAGTCACACCTGATGAGCACATTTATGTGTGAAATCTAGGGTAAAAAAACATGTATTTTATATATTTAGAATGGAGCTACCTTGGGTTTTACTATCTTTTTGTAGGTTTTGTATTTTAAAGACTTTAAGCATTATCGGGCGTCATATCTCTCCAACAACAACTACCTAGTGTAGTTGGTGAGTTATGGTATGCAAAATTCCCTTGTTCACCAGGAGGTCGCAAGTTCGAATCTCATGGTTGTTTTTTTTTTTTGGAGAATTTTATTGAAGATTTCCTACTTTTCACTCATTTAAAGCACTAAGGGCATGAAGGGGATTTCCACATCAAATTAGAAGCAAGAAAAAGTGTGGGAGGGGTTTCCTGTGCAAGAAGAGAAAAAAAAAAGAAAGAAAAAAAAGGGAAAAAGAAATCTTGTCCAA
>NW_024868512.1:17130-94314 GCF_013358625.1 Macadamia integrifolia
AAAAAAAAAAAAAAAAACCTAGAAGAAGAATGAATTGTCCCCCCTCCTCTTACATGAGTTGTATTTATGGGGAATGGGGAGGTAGAATAACAAATTTCTTTTTCCTAAAAGGGAGAAACCCAAAATTGCTAGTGAGATCTTTTGAGACCAAAAGTGCTAAGGTGGAGGAGAAAGAAGAGAGAAATAAACTTGGAGAAATTTCCTATAATTTTTTGCTTATTTTCTTCCTTTTTTTTTAATTTATTTGTCTCTTCTTTTTCTCCCTCCAAGGGATGATTTTTCTTCTTGCTTTGTGTGATTTGGACAATCTTTTGGTGATGATGTGGAGGAGAGAGAAGATTTGGATAAAATTTATTTCTCTCCTTTTTTTTCTTTCTTTTTTTTTCTCTTCTTGTGCAGGAAACCCCTCCCACACTTTTCCATCCTGCTAATTTGATGTGGAAATCTCCTCCATGCCCTTAGTGCTTTAAATTAGTGAAAAGTAGGAAATCTTCAACAAAATTCTCCAAAAAAAAAAAACAACCATGAGATTCGAACTTGAGACCTCCTGGTGAGCAAGGAAACTTTGCACACCATAGCTCACCAACTACACTAGGTAGTTGTTGTTGGAGAGATATGACGCCCGATAATGCTTAAAGTCTTTAAAATACAAAACCTGCAAAAAGAGAGTAAAACCCAAGGTAGCTCCATTCTAAATATATAAAATGCATTTTTTCTTACCCTAGATTTCACACATAAATGTGCTCATCAGCCGGTGACCTATTGTACTGCCCACCTCAGATTCTGGCATATGAATTTCAGAGTCCCGATACCTTTCAGGAGATCAATGATATGCTGACTAAGAAAGCCAAAGGATGGAACCGTTTAGTCAACTATTTTGGTACTCCAAAGGTTGTCTGCCATGTGATTCAGCCAAATGTCCTCCCCACTTGCAGACATTATGATGAGGTATCCGCCTTGCAAGCCTATGTGACATACTGTGTGTACATGGGGGCACAGATACGTCTCCCTTATCTCCTTATGTGGACCATGGTACTTCGGTCCGAAGGAGTGGATCACCGAGCGGGAAGCCTATGCTATGAAAAGATACTCACTGACATCTTCCACTACTTTGGGGTGGACTTGGAGGGAGAGGCTCGATTGGGTGAAGAGGTCATAGACTTCAACCAAGACTCTCTGAGGAAGATGACCATAGACTTACGGGAGGTGACTCCAATCCCAGGAGAGGGTCAGCATCCTATGGAGGTAGAAGGTGGCGGTGTCGGTAATGTCGGTGGTGATGCCGGTGATGTTGGTGGAGGTGTTGGTGATGTGAGAGGAGAAGCAATTGGGGTTGTAGGGCTCCACCACCTGATCTCCAGGCTATGGGGTCTATGATTGCTTCTACATCTTGGAGTACCCGGGGTGCGAGGCCTTACGGTCTCAATGATGTTATGACCCATCTAGTTACCACTATGTCACTGATGAGGAGCATGAACAATTGCCTCAAGAGCATGGACAGGACCTATTGTCTTATGGACAATAGAGTGGCCTACCTAGAGGCACAGATGAAGGTGATGGTCTTCCATCTTGGTATTCCGGTGCCTCCTCCAGGAATGCATGGTCCGAACCAGGCTCAGGGCCAAGGACAGAACTAGCACCAGCAGTGGCAAGAGCAGCAAGAGTAGTGGCATGTTTGCCACTATAGGTTTTAGGATTTCCCTTTCCATGTTTTATTCGAGTTTGATGTTTTAGGTTTAGTTAAACTTTTACATTATGTCATTTGCTTCAGTTGTTTAATTTCCTAGACTTAGGCTAGTTAGGATTTTCTACTTTCAGTACTTTATTTTTCTTATGAAAGTGTAAGCTATGTATTCAAATTATAAATAACATGGGGAAACATCTAATGGTAATATAATAGCAATAACCGAGTTATTCTATTACATTCATCCATGACATATAATATAATCTCAAGAAAATACACAGTCCACAACTATATCCAAAAGTACCAAAAGATGATGTACAATCTCATAGTGCGACATAAGCATAGTGATCGCAAGCATAGTCCTGATCGTGCTCCTCCGCTTTTGGTATCCACCAGTCACTCACACCATACTCCTACCCAAAAGATACTGCATCACCTGCCATTGACACCACGGTACCTGCATCATCATCTAAAAAGGGGTGTATACGTGGGGTGAGCTTTCCAACTCGCTCAATGAGGGGTAGGGTCAAACACATCCAAGCGAGACAATAAAAGTAATAATTTATGATGCATGATTGTAAAAATTAAATACATAGTCCATAATGCTTGTGATGCAGTTCATTTATTTATTATCCATCTAACAATACAAACTAAGTCTGGTAAATGCTACTACAATGCATTAGGTTGTATCCCTCGTCTAGGAAATGACATCGACTACGCAGCGATACAAACCCTACCTGTGATTAAAAGCCTGTCAATCCCTATATACATCCATGGGTCACCCAGAAAACCCCTGATAATCCTCTCCTGGCAGTCATGACACCAATAACACATCGGCCACGTTGGACAAGTTCCCGCCTCCAGTAACAATCACATCGTACCACGAGAGTGGCACTTCGGAAAGACACATCAAACATACCACAATGGGTTATCCAATACCTTAATCCCTACTGGCAAGGGTACATAGCATGGGGAGTGATACCTAGCCATATGCATACTATATGGCTTCATAATGATACAGTTAGTTTGGATTACATGATACCGAAGAGACCTTGGCCACAAAGTGTAACCCATCTCCAAATACAGTCCTGAGTACACGATACTAGAGAGACCTTAGCCACAAAGTGTAACCCAAGATCGTTTACCTAATCTAGTATACATATCATAGTTGAGTATAGACTACGCAACACCGGCAAGACCTCATCCACGAAGCATATCCATTTTCAAATGTAGTTCCAGGGTACACGATACCAGCAAGACCTTGGCCACAAAGTGTAACCCATGACTACAACTAACTCTAATGCACATAATCAATGCATGAATGCAACATACACACGAAAATCATGGCACCAGTACCACCTTGGCCATGCCGGATTCCGTCTCACACACACACACACATCTAAACACACGGCGATCACAGTACCGATACCACCTCGGCCACACCGGATCCCATCATACATTTTCATACAATTCATATCAAAATCGTAAGATGACAATGTAGCATATCATAATCGTATTTGAATAATTACATTTAAACATATAATTCTGAACATATGAGCAATTTAATGATAATAAACATTTTAGAAATAAACATAGTCCATCCCTCACCTACTTTACGATCGGGTGTGTTCGGGTTCAAGTACGGCCACCGATCAATCAATTCAATTTTGCCTTTAGGGCACATGCGCGTCACTGTCCTAGACACAAATGGAATCTTACATCAGTACGCATCGAAAACATCAGGAGGGACCCACACAAGTCACCCTCAAAGGGTACAGACACAGTTCTTAGGTGACAGTACTGTCACCGAAAACACCCACTAGAAACAGGGCATTTCCATCAGAAATATCAAACCTGTTTCCGATGAAGTGACAGAGAGCACATGAGGCTCCATGCCCACCAGAAATAGACCCAGTGGATCCGGTGGGCTATTTTTGGTGGTGGTTCAGGTCAGTCCAACTAATTTGGGGCTTTCCAGCTCGGGCCTGAACATTGGGATTTGTTCTTTGAAGTTTGTAGGGGATGTTCCTAGCATCATTCTAAGCCAAGAAAATTTCAATTCCAATGAGCCATTTGGGAGATGCGTCGATCGAATAATTGAAACCTTAGTTGGTCTTTTGGCAATACATGTTACCGGAGCTCACCAGGCTTGGTTCGAGCTCGACAACAACACCGGGAGGGTAGAACACGCATCCTACAACCGTAACATGGTTTTTACACCAAGATTCCACCCATACTTAGCTTTTTATAGGTTGAAATGAAGAGAGAGAGTGGTATGGGAGGTTGTACTTACCTCCGACAGTGATTCCAACAACAAGGCAACAGCCAGCACCAAGGTAGGCCTTTAACCTTCTCCTTCTTCCTCTTCTTCTTCCTTCCTCTCCTCTTTCTCTCCTCTCCTATGTTGGCACAATGGAAATGAGGAAATGAATCATCATTTCCCAACCTATAACTTAAGTGGGCCTTAAGGGTCTGTTTGGTTTGGACCTCTTTTGAACCAATCAGGTTAAATTGAAATTCAGGGCACGAGAACCTACACATTTAGATCCATAAGGTACCCACATCAAGAGGAAAATGTGGAGGATGATTTGGGATCATCCAAAACCATTTACGATGCAACTGGCGAAAACCACGGGCATCGAAACCTCGTTAGTAGCTTGTCAACTCATCGAAAATAGGCACCAGGTTCAAGCCCAGGCTGCTTTCAGTGGCCAAGACAGCTTGCTATCCCATGGTTGGCCTTGCACGAGTGTCTACCCTCAGACATGCTCAAGGCCTTTTGGTAATTATGATGCGTGTCAAAAATCAAGTGTGGGGAGTCGGGTCATTTATTGTCTGGGATCGAAAGGTATAAATCCCCTCCAGTTAGATAGACATGCAATGCACGACCATGTGGGGTCATCTATACCCCTTCGGTAATGAGTAGCCATGAGCCAAAACCCAATCATACTTCTGATCTCTAATCTGAGGCCTGTCACAATAGTTTCAAATTAGACAGGATTAGGGCACGGGTGTAACACGACCTGTATGTATTTCGGTTTGGATTAACGGAGATTTTCCCAACTCTTTAAGAATTTCAAGTTTGTATGCTATCTCCACCCAAAGATAGTTTGTTCCAACCATCTCTGAAGAAAGATTGCTCTCAGGAAATTCAATTTCTTCAGATGGAAAGGAGAAGTAAAGTAGTTTGTCAGGTATGGGAAGATCGACATTCTGAAGGTGGCTCAAATCTTCATCCAATATCTACCAGTGGGACGAATCCATCAGCAGCGATCCCTAGATGCTTATTTACTTTGCATGATAGCTTGTTATGTTCTCCGCACTCCCGGGCATGGTGCACCATCTATTCTGATTGAGGTAGTAAAATAGTTGAAGAAAGGAGGTAACATCGTCCCTAGGGTTCTTGCAGAAACGTTCAAGGGATTTCATGACATGAGCTATGGCCATAGATTTGGACTAGATCATTATTAGGGAAGTCTCTCTATTTTTCAGATTTGGCTCCTCAAGAAACTGAAGCTCACCACACCATTAAGGGGAAGCCCACTTTGAGTTTTTTGTTACTAGGATAAGAGAGGAATTCCATAATTCAACCTTATCACTGATTGGGAAAAGTACCTGCATGAAAGGACTATGTAGGATATCGCATAGAGGTGCCCAGGGAAGCCACAAGAAGATTTTTTGATGAAGTCCCTGGCCATAACTATGTCAAATTGATCGGATTGGCTCACTCATCCTTTTATTTGCCTATGTACATCAGAAGAGTTAGTGAACTTTCACCCACCTCAAGAATTGTCTCCCCACCTATTATTCACCTATTCCATCTGTGGTAGGAAAGTGGTCCCCCTTTTTATATAATTCACTTGGTAATGGAATGAGGAAGTATTTGGATTTTGGTGTTATCCTGATTATTCTAATTATGACTCAAGTTTTAGAATTGATTGTGCCTAAGCATTGCAAGCAAAAAAATAACAAAAAAAAAAGAAAGATTTTCTTTGTGCCAAAAGTAAGTTTTCATAGATATGCTAAAATAAAATGATGAATAAACAAGGGGAGGGAAAAGGAAAAAAGAAAGAAAATATCCATGTGTTTGTGTTTGCAGGAAATACAAGAACAAATCCCTATGGGTCAGAAGCCATCATCTGAACAGTACTCTAAACCATCCTCATGAAGCACCGGGGAGTCCACAGATGCTACTCCAACCTACTCCAGCCTCTGGGTCAGGTCCTCAATCACTACACCCTGTCGAGCAATCTCCCGGTCCTTGGTAACTATCACCTCGCACAAGCCATAGTGCATTCCTCTAATCTCAGCATAGACCTCCAGGGACACCTGAGAAAGAGCATATCAGCCAAAGGAAGTCAAGAGTTAATTAGAAAATGATTAGAGACTCACATAATCATAAGGAATATGCAGCCCAAGGGAAGCGTCTACATCTGTGTTCGACTCCAGAAAATGAGGGAGAATGGGGTTGGCCGCATTGGGATAGGTCCAAGCAGGGAAGCCATGAAAGGGGACGTTAGCAACCCTGAGAGACCCGTCGGCACTGGTAGAGGGCCCTGTCTATGAAGGATCGGTAGCACTGGCATACGACCAAATAGCAGAAAGATCTACACGTCTCACTCTCCCCTGGAAGAATGTCAGTTAAGACCAAAACAAGAAAGAATCTGTAGGATATACTTAAGAAAGGGTAACATACCACTGGACCATTGGGACTGAGAGGGGTGCACACTATCTCCTCCTCCAGGAAGGCTCCGTAGTCCCTATCCGGATCAAGAAAGGAGTCCTCCCATACTCTGTTAGCCAAGTACTTCATCTCGTCTGCAGGAACAATCTCTGGACAATGCATAGTGGGTGGAGGAAGATTGGGAGAAGGACATGGATCGATATCTGACCACTGGGGTACTACTCTCTCTCCTAAGTACCAGGCATAGCCCCGTATGCCCTGAAAAAGGACTCGATTCTTGCCAAGGTGACTCTCTCAGAATTCGGAAACATAAGGTTATGGAATGGTCTCCATGTAACTACACAACCAAGGAAGGGTAAGAATAGCATCAAGAAGATAGAATTTCAGCACTAGACATGGGGCACCTCAGTGAGATCGTTCAAAAGAGAATGAGTAGTGGTCCCCAGACCACCTGGTTATCTCCCCACTTAATGGCCAGGGGGAAAAAGAATGTCTCAGGATCCCTCAATTTAGGGGTTATGTTTCCCAGGTACTCAAAACACCAGGGTTGTTTCAAGAAATCAAAGTAAGAAAGTGCAGACCAAATGACTGAAAAAAATAGATATGAGAAGAAAAGTAACCTGGATAATGTAGCCTGCCCCCTTGAGGCCCCTATCTCCATAGGACAGCAGATCCAAGGACCGTAGGAGATATGCATAGGTGGCCCCGCCCCAATCCCAGGAATTTACTGTGCCAAGATCTTTGAGGAAGTACACCAGGCAGATATCTACTCCCCCTCGGAGGTCACTGAAGAGGCATTGACCTGTGGCAAACAGTAGAGAGGAACGTGCTATCTGAGACATGTTGCCTGGATTCTCCCCCAAGCCGACTTTCCACCATCGAGCACTAATCTCCCCTAGGAGGATGCATGTCTGACCCCTTTAATGGTGATACCAGTCTGATCTGCAAACTCCATGGTAGTCGAAAATCCTGCGGGTAGGGTCATGGATCTACCCCCAAATGGAATGCTTGTCAAGGCATAGAAGCACATAGGCGTAATGGTGATCTCACCAACAGGAAGGTGGAAAGTGTGAGTACTCGGCCACCACTGCTCCATCAGGGCCCCCACCAATGCCAGATTAAACTTTTGGGTCTCTACAAGGGCCAGTCGGCACAGATAGGTATTATTAACCATCTCTTCACCCTATGAGGGAGCATCCCATGCCAAGACTGAACCATATTCAGATGGCCATAGGAGGCCAAGATTGGCGGTTCCTTCCCCTCATGCTAATGGAAATAAAAAAATAATAATAATAAAGAAAAAGAGAGAATAACAAAATAGGAATAAAAGATGACAAAATAATGAATGAAATGTAAAGACTTACCCAGGAACCCCATATGGAGTTGCAGATGTGATTCCGGCTGCTGTGAAGAGTCTACCCGGAATACCAGTCGGTCAGGCCCTCATCCATGTGAGAAGGATTGTAGCAATTCTCGAGTTGGACCTCTCCTAGAGTCTTCCTTTTCCTCCTTTCAGACATATTTTCAGAAATTGCAAGAAGCCCCAAAAAGTTTTCTAAATTATAAGAAGCCCCAGAAAGTTTCCCAATTTGCATGAAAGCCCACAAGAATATCAAATTCTCCAAATAACTCCTCATTCAAGAACAAGATGAAGATCTTCAAGAACTTCAAGAACAAGGTGAAAAACTCCAAAAACAGGAAGAAAAATTCTAAGAAAAACCAGAGAGTTCCAGGAACTCACTTCACTCAGAAAAGCTAAAATGAAGAATGAACAGGGGAGAGGACCCATTTTATAAAATAAAAGAATAAAAAAATTATTAATTCGAAAGTCCAAATTCAATTCAAAGAAGAACCAAAGAATTAAAAGATTCTAAATTAAGCATCAAAGTTCAAACCAAATCAATGAACAACTCAAAAGCAAGAATTAAAAGATTCCAAATCAAGTATCAAAATTGAAAATTCAAATAAAAAATCCAAATCAATTGTTATTGTCTTTTATAGGGTGGAAAGAGCCGTGAGTTTCTTTCATGTAATTGACAAGGCCAGATAGCCCAACCCTGTTTAAAAGAACCCGCCTGGAAAACCAGAGAGCCTAGCCCGATCCGAAAAAACCCACCTGGAAGACCATATAGTCCAGATTGGTTCAAAAGAACCAGCCTGGAGACCAAAATTCCCTGAACTGGCACATGTGAGGCTCAGCTAAGGAAAAGCAAAGAATCAAGTGTTTCACCTGTTACAAGATTAGAAAAGCAGTGAATTCCTCTCTTGTAACCATTGGTCCTAGATAGTCCAGATTGGGTCCAAAGACCTAGCATGGAGACCATATTCCTTGAACTGGCACATGAGAAGCCCAGCTAAGGAAAATCAAAGATCAAAGTACTAACATTTTTTACAGGATTGGAAGAGCAGTGAATTCCTTTCCACAATTGGTAGCCCCAGGTAAGTCCTCAACTTCAAAGTAGCTAGGAGATATTATCTGTTTCATTTTTTAACTTTGTCATAACTGAGCAAGATGACGGAAGTACATGCTCCGACGGACAAAATGTGGTCATTCTTTTCTTTGCCCTTCGGCCGTTGGCATAGGCCTTGGCCAAAGAGGGGCATTCTGTAGACACCCAATTTTGTCACCCTCCTCTGGCTATGATGAAATATAGATCTTGGATGCGAATTTTGGCTTTTGACCAACAGAGATGCTGACGGAAACACTCCCGGGTTTGAAACCATAGAAACCCTCACGCGGGAGGGAAGGGGGTCCAATTTTGGATTTTTATATACGAAGAACTCTAGTCATGATAATCATACAGATGGATAGTGCTCCAAAATACCATTCTGACGATATATGGTATGTCAAAATTGGACTGTCGGATTGCCCACAATCGTCCATAGAAAATCACATTTTTTTCACGCGCATGTCGCACACACCGACCAGCCAGCCCAGCCTGGCCTACATGTCCCTATAGCATACTATGTACCCCCGCCGCAAGCTGCGTGCCCATCGTATAACATGCACACCCCTGCTGCACAGCATGGGTACCCCTGTCACACACTGCATGCCCCCGCCGCATAGCATGCGCACACCCACCGCACAACATGCATGCTCCTACTGCATGGCCATGCACACACTGCTTGCATCGTGCACATGTTGCCCATACACCCATGCCAGCCTGACCCACAGGCTGTGCACACTACTTGCACACCCTGCCTGCACCATGGGCATGTTGCCCACACACCCATGCCAACCTGACCCGCTCGTTGTGCACATTGCCCCTCGCATCCATGCACTTGCGCACCCGTGACATCACCCACACTACCTATCTAAACTTTCTCTCTCCCCCCACTTTTTTGAAAACTGCCTTTTTCTGCCTAAACCTTCTCTCTCCTCTTGCTTTTCTGAAAACTGCCTTTTTTGGCTAAACCTTCTCTATCCTCCCGCTTTTTTGAAAACTAAATTTTTCTGGCTAAACTTTCTGTCTCCTCCCGCTTTTTCAAAAACTACCTTTTTCGGCTAAACTTTCTCTGTCCTCCCATTTTTCTAAAAGCCGCCTTTTTTTGGTTAAACTTTCTCTTTCCTCCCTTTTTTTGAAAACTACCTTTTTTGGCTAAATTTTTTCTCTCCTCCCATTTTTCGAAAAGCCCCTTTTACCCACTGGACAAAAGTCCTTCCCACCCATATTTTGCCTTCAACTACCCCCTTTACCCATTGGACAAAAATCCTATCCCCTCAATTTAGGTAAGAGCTCTCCTTTCATCCACTGGATAAAGGGATTCCCCCCTTGTTTTTGTTGGAAAAAACTATAAATACCCCCTCCCTTAGAAAAAACACACCAACACACCAGAATCTCCCTCCCCTTTCATAGTGAAATTTTCCTCCCCTCCCCCCATCTTGATGTTCCTCTGATCTTCGGAGCGATCTTCGGAGCGATCCAAAAACTCATTCCGATCTTCAAAGTGTTCTTCGGGATCTTGAAGATCTTCAATCCAATTTCTTAGTTAGATCTAGTTTTTAGCCAAAAATAGTATTTTATTGAGCCACCTCCTTTGAGTGTTCTTGAGCGTTCTTGAGATAGAAACCCCCCTTTTTTGAGGTTCTTCGGGTCTACGAAGAGATCTTTGTTAAAGTTTGAAACTCTGTTTGGATCTTCAAAGTGTTCTTCGGGACTTTGGAGTTTTTCAATCCATTTTTAGGTCAGCCCGTTTCTTTTCAGAAATAGCCTTTCCTAGCCAAACTCCTATCCGAGTGTCCTTGGAATCTTTCCAAAAATATCCATTCTCAACGGAAGCCCTGCTGAAGTGCCACCTCAGCCTAGCCCTCCCTTAGCATATCCCCAGCGGGAGCTCTACCGGAGAGCCACCTCATCCCGAGCTAAAAAATAGCCTTCCCTAGCTGAAGATCTACCGGAGTGCTACCTCATCACAAACCCAAAAATAGCCTTCCTTAGTCGAAGTTCTATTCGAATCCAAATCTGGAAATAGCCTTCCCTAGCCAAAGCTATGTCTGAATCCAAATCCAAAGAGACTGTTCCTAGTCGAAACTCTGTCTGAATACCATTATAATCATCATCTCTCAAGAAAGGAAGTTGGAGGTCAAGACCATCTTCCCCTGAGCCAGGAGAATTCGGAAAACAATCCGAGCTAATACTAATCAAGGGCCCACCACTATTGACCCGAAACAGGGGTTAAGTTCAAGTATAATTTCTCAACCAACTTGTCATAATGCAGACTTTAAATAGACCTTGTTTTAGTGTATATAGTAGTTTGAATTCAATTATTGTATATATGTGTGATACCTTAGCCATACATATGGAATAGTAATAATGGTGAAAAATGTTCGTTCTCAAGCATCTAGCAAGAAGATCGGTTGAACCGGGTAGATTGGGTGCTTAACACCTTCCCAACTCTGTAACTTGACACTTACCCTAAATCTCTGGACCAGATCAAATTTTGGGCCCTTTTCTTAGGAATTGGGCCCACCCCCGGTCCTAGGCCTATAACCCTAGGTGGTGACTCCAAACCCCATTTGCATGATCTTGATCCCCGAATTGGACCATCATCAAAACCCTGTCTCAAATGACGAATTTTATACTCTTACGAAATGGGCCTCCATGACAATACGGTGGTGCAGAGCCTATAAGCAAAGCACACACGACTCAAACCCCTACCCCTCACATTAAAGTAAAGAGAGAAAGGAGAGAGGATGGGGAGTATAGTCCATTCTTCTTCGACCGCTACCCTCACAAAGATCATGGGGAGAACTTCGAATGCCATAATGTGGACCTAGGGCAGTATGTGAGGACAAGAGACTTCTGGCAATTCTACCTTTTCCAAAGCTTCAAGGCGGTTGGGTGGTACCACATCTTGAAACCTAACAAGAAGTACTACCCATGACATCATTGACTTTAACCAAGATTCCTTGAGGAAGATGACCCTAAACATGAGCGAGGTATCACCTATTGAAGATGAGGATGATCAGCCAATGGAGGTAGAGGGTCAGCTAGGTGTCAATGTTAGAGTCATTGGCGGAGGTGCAGAGGGGGATGCTGGTGGAGTTGGAGGTATTGTTAGAGGTGCTAGTGGTGTAGGGAGAGGAGCTGGTGGGGTTGGTGGTGTCCCACCACCGAACCCTCAGACTATGGGTTCCAGAGTAGCTTCTACTTCCTATGGCACCAAGGGTACGAGAACTTATGGTCTCAACGATGTGATGGCCTGCCTGGACACCACTACAAAGCTGTTGAGGAGGATGAACAATAGGCTTGAAAGCATGGATAAGAACTATTATCTTACAAACAATAGGGTAACCTCTCTTGAGGCACAGATGCAGGCGAGGGTCTTCCATCTCACCACATCGGTACCACCTCTAGGAGCAGAAAACCATCCCCAAACCAGGCTCAAGGCCAAGAGCAGCAATAGGATCAACAGGAGTAGTGGCATGTTGCCATTGTAGTTTTAGGATTTCCCTTTCAATATTATCTTTATAATTCCTTGTTCTAGGCTTTAGTTGAATTTTATTTTCTGTCATTTGTTTCAGTTATTTAAGTTTCCTAGACTTAGGCTAGTTAGTATTTCCAGCTTTCTGTCTTTATTTTCATGAGAATGGTGTAAGCTTATGTAATCAAGTTCTTTATTTAATGAAATAGATTAAACACCTATGTTTTTCTCCTAGTCGTGTAAATTCTATTATTGTTGTTTTTGAAATTTTTATTTAAATCCTAATTTCCCCAAGTCATGGTTTGGTTGAGATTATGAGTTAAGGCAGAGCATCGTGCTCTGATACCAAGCTGTCACACCCCACTTCCAGTAGACCCAAATTACCATTAGGAATACCGGTGGTGTGAGTAAGACACGTACCTGTCTTACAACCTACCAGGATCTCTGATCACAGTACCTTAACATTTCATAATCTCACATCACAAACCAACCAAAAGCAGCAGAATTAGAGTATAATAGCGGAATGGTCAATAAAATGGGGAAATATCTAATGATAACATAATATTCATAACGAAGTTATTCTGTTACAATTACCCAAGACTTATAAACATTAATCCCAAAATATATAATCCATAGTCGATATCAAAAGGATCAAAAGTACACGGCACAACTCATAGTGTGACATAAGCATAGTCCTGATCATGCTCCTCCACTTCTTGTATCCATTGGTTGCTCACACCGTACTTTGATCTGGAGGATATTGGGTCACACACCATCGGCACCACAGTACCTGCATCATCATCTAAAAATGGATGTATATGTTGGGTGAGCTTTCCAACTCGCTCAGTGAGGGGTGGGGTTCATACACATCTAAGCATAGCATTTGCAAAAGTAAATATGATGCATGATTACAAAAATTAAACACATGGTCCATAATGCTCGTGATGTAATTCATTTATTTTATTATCCATCTTTCAATACAACCAAGTCTAATAAATGCTACTATGGCACATTAGGCCGTATCCCTTGTCTCGAAACTGCCATCGACTATGCAGGGATACAAACCCTAGCCGTGAATAGATGCCTGTTGATCCCCATATGCCACCATGGGTCACCCAGCAAACCCCTGATAACCCCTTCTTGGCTGTCACGACCTTGGTACCAGCCAACGGCTAAGCCGGATAAGTTCCTGCCTCTGGCAACAATCACATCGTACCGTGGGTGTGGCATTCCGGAAAGGCACATCAAACATACCACCATGGGTTATCCAATACCTTAACCCCTATTAGCAAGGATTTTTAGTATAGGGAGTGATACCTAACCATAAATATTCTACATTCCTTCATAATGATACAGTTAGTATGAATTACAAGATACCAGTAACACATTGGCCACAAAGTGTAATCCATCTCCAAGTACAGCCCTGGGGTACATGATACCGGTAACACCTTTGCCACAAAGTATAACCCGTGATTGCTTACCTAATCTAGCATGCATATAATAGTTGAGTATGGATTACGCAACACCAGTACCAATCATTGGCCATGAAGAGTATCCATTTCCAAATGCAATCCCGGAGCACATGATTTCGAAAACCGATTGGCCATAAAGTGTAATCCATGACTATAACTAACTCTAATGCACATAATCAATGCATGAATGCAATAGACATACGATAATCATGGTACCGGTACCACCTTGGCCACACCTAATTCCATCTCATACATACAACAAAGATGAGACGATCATGGTACCAGTACCCCTCGGCCACACCGGATCCCACCATATATATCCATAAACATCATATCAATCTAATAAAAATGTAACATGTGATAGCATACCATCATCGTTTAAGAAATTAAGAAATCATGTAAAGATCTATTCATGTGTGCAATTCTATATAATTGAACATTCTCAAAATAAAAGCAATCCATCCCTCACTTTGATTATGCTCATGCAAATTAGGGTTCAAATATGGCCATCGATAGTCTGAATCAATTCTGACCTCAGGGTTCATATGCTTCACTATCCTAGAAACACAGGTAACCAAACATTAATACGTGTTGGGAACATCGAGAGGGGCCCACATGGGCCACCACAAAGGGTACAGTCAAAGTCACTCAATGACAGTAATGTCACCAGAAACACCCATTGGAAGCAGACACTTTCCACTAAAAATATCAGTGTTGTTTCTAGTGGAGCTAGCAGAGAGCTCCTAAGGCTCAAATGTTCACCGGAAGCAGGCCCAGTGTTTCAGGTGGCTATTTCCGGTGGTAGTGCAACAACTGCGCAGGTGAATTAGGGCTTTCTGGCTCGGGCCCGATCGCTAGGATTTGTTTCGTGGAGTTTGTGGGGATGTTCCCAACATCATTCTAAGGTAATAAAATCCTGATTCCACTAAGCCGTTTGGAAGATATGTCAATCGAACGATCGAAACCCTAATTGGTCATTTGGCCAATCTTATTACCAGAGCTCACCAGACTCGATTTGAGCTCTGTAATGGCATGGGGGAGGTGGAATACACAAACCCCGAGTTTGATAGGGTGTATGACCCAAGATCAATCCTATACCTAGCTTAACCTAGGTCAAAATGAAGAGAGAGAGAGAGAAAGAGTAGTAAAAGAGGTTGCACTTACCTCTGGCAGGTATTTCGGCACCAAGGATAGCTCCTTTCCATCTTCTTCCTCTTCTTCATCGTCTTCTTTTCTTCTTTTCTTTCCTCCTTCTCCTCTCTCACATTCGAACACAAATGAGAAATGAGGAAATGAATCCTCATTTTTCACTTATAAGTTAAGTAGGCCTTAGGGCCTATTTGGCTAAACCCTATTTGATCTGATTGGGTTAATCCGACTTTCAGAACATGAGGACCCAACTACTTTAGTCCGTAAGGTGATCCACAATGTGTATAGTGTGTCCCACAAGCATCGGATCCAACCAGTAACCTAATTGGTCACCAGAAACACCCATCGGATTCATGCCCAGGCTGTTTCCAGTGGCTTATTTCTAGTGGTCTGCTTGTTGTCTTCCAATTGGTCTCACACTGGTAGTTGTCCTAAGTTGTGTTCATAGTCTTTCGGTAATTTTGTTACATGCCAGGATTTAGGTGTGGGGTATCAGGTCACGTACCGTCTGGAATCGGAAGGCATGAATCCCCTCCAGTTGGACTGGCAAGCGATGCACGATCATATGGAGTCATCCCTTCCCCTTGCCAATGGGCGGCCATGAGCCAAAACTTGACTGTGCCAGCTGCCAACTACAAAATGAAGTCAATGCTTGGTGGAGGGCTACTGAGCCCATTTTGAGGTTAGACAACTAAAACGCCACTTGGGAAGATTTTAAAGATTCTTTGGGAATTACTTTCTCGAGAGCTTCAGAGACAGAAGGGAGAGTGAGTTCTCTCACTTCGTGCAAGGGTCTCATTTGGTACTGGAATATCAACAACACTTTGAGGAGCGATCGGGCCAAGGCAAAGAAATTTGAGGCCAAGTATTATTTCAACAATGGTGGGGTTGAAGTTACAAACCTATGCTAAGGTAGTCCAAGTGGCCAAATCATTTGAAGACCGACACTGAGACAACTTCATAGCACAACAAGGAATGGGAAAGAGACCCATGGGGTCAACTCATTCTAAGGGAGCAAGCAAGCATTCTAGAGGCCCTTATATCAACCCAACTCCAGCCCATTTTAGAAGACCAAATGTAAGCCAGGCCTCCCAGCCCTCCCACTCTAGTGTTGTATCTCAGTCTATAGGTTCAAAGCCTAGGTGCTTCTATTGTGACCAGCCAGGTCACCTAGCCAGGACATACCCCCACCGTCGATCGGATGATGCACCTTATACTCTACCACCTAGGCCCCAATAGGCATATGCAGCTAACAGGCCAGTATAATCACCACTGGGCCAGAGACCCCAAGGAAGGGTGTTTTCTATGATAGCCAAGGATGTGGAAGCTACAATAGGTCTGGTGAAAGGTATGCTATCAATATCATTATTACCTGCACATGTGTTGTTTGACTTAGGACCATCCCATTCATTTATGTCTCCAACATTGCTAGAAGGATGGGGATTCCACCCAAAAGCTTGACTTAATGTTCGGCCATTAGCACACCCATAAGAAGTGTGGTGGGTTTGAACTATGTATATGAACCATGCTCGGTAATTGTAAATGGACATGATTTAAATGCACACTTGATCGAGTTGGACATGACTAACTTCAATGTGATTTTAGGGATGGACTGGTTGCCCACTTACAAAGCCAGTGTGTTATGTGCAGAGAAGGTGATAATTTTTAGACCCTGTGATGAGGAAGAATTTATCTTTAGGGGGGATAAACCCAAGAAGATTATTGTATCAGCTCTTCAAATGAAGAAATTACTGGATCAAGGATGTCAAGGCTAATTAGCATCGGTGACTGTGAGGGTAGCGGTCGGAGAAGATCCCTTTAGCCCCTTTGTGGGTGGGGGGAAGGACTTTGCATTCTGTCCTCTCTCCTCTCTTTCTCTTTCTTAGGGAGGGTTATGTTGTGTGTGTGCTTCCGTGGGCCCCGCACCATCGTCCCACCGCTCGGAGATATATGGGGGACTATTTCAGAAGAGTGTGGGGGTCGTCATTAAGATGGGTATGGTCCAATAAGGGGGGGATCATACAAAAGGGGTTTGGAGTCGTCACCTAGGATTATGGGCCTAGGACTTGAGGGTAGGCCCAATTTCTAAGAAGAGGGCCCAGAATTTGGTCTGGTCCAGAGATTTAGGGTACGTGTCAGGTTGTAGAGTTGGGAAGGTCTTAGGCATCCAATCTACCCGGTTCAACTAGTCTTCCTACTAGATGCTTAAGAACGAACATTTTTCACAATTATTCCTATACCACATGCATGGATAAGCTATCACACATATATTTTAATTGAATTTAATTACATATGTACACTAAAACAAGGTCAATAAAAATTCTACATTATATTAACTCGGGTGAGAGATTATACCTGAGCTTGACCCCTGTTTCAGATTAAGAGGGGCGGACCCCCATTGGTGCTGGCATGAACTTTCTTATGGATTTTCCCGACTCAGGGGATGATGATCTTAACCTCCAACTTCCTTTCTCAAGAGATGCTAACTGTGGTAATATTTAGGTAGAGTTCCAACTAGGAAAAGTTACTTTCGGATTTGAGTTTCGATAGAGCATCGGCTAGGGAATGTTGTTTCCAGCTTTAGGATAAGGTGGCACTTTGGCAGAGCTTCTACTAGGGATAGGCTATAGGAGGGCTAGGCCGATGTGGCACTCCGACAGAGCTTCCACTGGGGATAGGCTATAGGAGGGCTAAGATGAGGTGGCACTCTGGCAGAGCTTCCGTTGGGGATAAGCTATTGGAGCAGTTAAGAGCCTGGGAAGGCTTGGGAAGAACTTTAAAGAACTTCGAAGGAATTGGGAAGAACTTTAAATGGGAGGGAGAGAAGGGTAGGGTATCCCCAACAAGGGTGTTCACCAAGTGGCTCAAGTATGAAATTTCAAGGAGAGTGGGGTATTTATAGGTTTCTTGGACCAATGGGGTGAAACAAAGGATTTCCTTAGCCAATGAGGTAAAAAATGTGATTTTTCAGCCAAGTAGGGTGGTGTGGGGTACACAAGCAGGTGAAGAGGAAAACTTATCCAAATTCGATCGTCAAAATGGAACTATCGGTCGTCGGCATGGGGCCACCGAAGAATGACATTGGGCCATCAGCTTCTGGTGTAGGGCCATCAACTTCCTAACTTGGGGCCACCAGCTTTCTGGCACAAGGCCATCGGTTGCCAACGTGGGACCGTGGTGGTCGGGGGTGGGGCCGTGGGGAATGTTTTGAGGAAAATTCCCTAGATCCCGATCAAATGGCTCCGAGAATGTTTTGTCTTCCGAGGAGTATTGAGGGAGATCTGACGGTCCGATTTTGATGTACCATATATCATTGAAATCATGATTTTTAGTACTATCCATATGTACGATCACTTTGGACTAGATTCCTTTGTATATGTGATGTCATAGTTGGACCCACTTTTCTCTCATATAGGGTTTTTAGGATTTCTAGGGTTTTTGTGTGAGTATGGAGTGTTTCGAGGATAGATTACCTCAATCAATTGTCATCTCTATTGACTAAAAGCAAAAGGCCATGTCCATGATCCGTGAGTCATCATAGCTAGTACTGAGGTAGAGATCAAGCTATTGACCGAATTGGATGTGGTAAGGGAGTTTCCCGATGTGTTCCCGGATTATTTGACAAGATTGCCCTCAAACCGGGAGACATAGTTTGTGATAGACTTACTCCCAGGGTTAGCACCCATGTCAAAGGCTCCGTACCGTATGGCCCCCATAGAATTGAAGGAATTATAGTGCAACTTCAGGACCTTTTGAAGAAAGGATTCATTGGACCAAGTGTGTCCCCGTGGGGAGCACCGGTACTATTTGTCAAAAAGAAGGATGAAAGTATGAGATTGTGCATTGATAACCGAGAGCTTAACAAGCTAACAATTAAGAACCGGTATCCTTTGTCAAGAATTGATGATCTATTTGATCAATTGCAGGGTGCTAAGGTATTTTCCAAGATTAACCTTAGATCGGGCTGCCACCAGCTTAGGATCAAGGATAGTAATGTTAGCAAGACAACCTTTAAGTCTCAATATGGACATTATGAGTTCTTAGTGATGTCATTTGGGTTGATCAATGCACCATCTGCATTCATGGACTTAATGAACCGGGTATTCCAGGATGTCTTGGATAATTTTATGATCGTATTCATAGATGACATCTTGGTGTATTCTGAAAGTGCAGAGGAATATGTTGTTCACGTAAGAATGGTACTACAACTTCTGTGAGAGAAGCAAATCTATGCCAAGTTCAGCAAGTGTGAGTTCTGGCTTTCACAAGTGCATTCCTAGGCCACTTTGTCTCAGATAAGGGTATAGAGGTTGACCCAAGAAAGATGAACTTAGTTTTAGAGTGGGATACTCTCAAGAATGTGGCAGACGGTCGTAGTTTTCTTGGATTGGCTGGGTACTATAGGAAATTTATTGATAACTTCTCCGACTTACATAAAAAGGTGTAAAATTTGAGTGGTCGGATGCTTGTGAGAAAAGCTTTAGGAAACTAAGGTAAAAGTTGGTATCAACTCCGGTCTTGACTATTCCAATCGGCATAGGTGGTATGGTTGTGTATAGTGATTCTTCCAAGATGAAATTAGGTTGTATATTAATGCAGCATGGGAAGGTCATTGCCTATGCAACCCGCCAACTGAAGGAATATGAAAAGAACTACCCTACCCATGACTTGGAATTGGAAGCTGTGATATTTTCCTTGAAGATTTGACGGCACTATTTATATGGTGAGAAGAGTGAGATATACAGTGACCACAAGAACCTTAAGTATTTCTTCATAGTGGCGTTAGTTAGAATTGATGAAGGATTATGACTATACCATCCACTACCACCCAAGGAAGGCTAATGTAGTAGCCGATGCACTTTGTTAGAAATCTCAGGCACTGACTCTTGCATCACTGGCCACCAATGAACATCTCATTGAGGAGGCCAGGAAACTAGTTTTGGAACTACTAGTGGAAGGTGTCACCTTATCATTATCGGCATTGGTGGTGCAGCCTAGCCTAGTGGGTAGAATTACTGCAGCTCAGGTTAGTAATGTAGAGTTCTAGAAATTAATAGCAGACTATAAGGAAGGGAAAAAAAAGGACCCAGATTTCTCCTTGACTAAAGAGGAAATCCTTAAGTTCAAGGGAAGGTTGTGTATGCCTAGTGATAGTGACATGAGAGATACTATTTTAAGAGAGGCACACAGCTCTCCATACTCTATTCATCCTGGCAGCACCAAAATGTACAAGGACCTAAAAGCTTCCTATTGGAGGATGGAAATGAAGAGTGATGTGGTCATACATGTGTCAAGGTGCCTTACTTTCCAACAAGTCAAGGTAGAGAGACAGAGACCCCATGGTTTACTATAATCACTACCTATTCCAGAGTGGAAATGGGAGAAAATCACCATGGACTTTGTCACAGGATTACCTCACACTAGTAAGGGTATGGATATCATTTGGGTAGTTGTTGACTGCTTGACCAAAGTAGCTCACTTCATCCCAATTAAAGTTACCTTCTCCATGGATAAGTTGACCAAGTTATGTATTGATAACATCATCTGGTTGCATGGTGTACCGGTTAGCATCATCTCCGATCGAGATCCCAAATTTACTTCTAAATTCTGGACATATTTACAGAAGGCTATGGGTACATAATTGAATTTTAGTAGGAATTTTACCCATAAACCGATGGTCAGTTGGAGAGGATTATCCAGACCTTAGAGGACCTACTTCAAGCATGTGCCCTAGATATGAGTTATAGTTGGGATGAGCACATTTCACTTATTGAGTTCAAAACACAGCTACTAGACCACAATTGGTATGTCTCTATTCCAAGCACAATATAGTAAGAGATGCCAGACTCTTCTCTATTGGGGCGAAGATGGTGAATGACACATCCCAGGCCCAGATTTGATACAGGGCACTAGTGAGAAAGTGGGTGTGATTAGCGAGTGAATCAAAGCAGCACAGTCTAGGCAGAAGAGTTATGTGATTGTCAGAAGAAAGCATCTAGAGTTTGATGTGGGAGATAAGGAATTTTTACAAATCTCCCCAGTCAAAGGGGTAATATGGTTCAGCAAGAAGGGAAAGCTGAGTCTTAGATACATGGGGCCTTATGAAATATTTGAAAGGATAGGACTGGTGGCATACCAGACAACCTTACCACCAGAGTTGGAGGGCACCCATAATGTCTTTCATGAATCCATACTGAGAAAGTACATACCCGACCCGACTCGGCTCATGTTTTGACTTCTATACCCCGAGAGTTGGATGAGGATTATACCTATATGGAGTTCCTGGAGAAGATTGTTGACCGAAAGGACCACATACTCCTCAATCGTACCATTTCCTTTGTCAAAGTGGAGTGGATGAATCACCCATAGCAAGAAGCCTCTTAGGAGCGAGAAGATGAAATGAAGAAGTAGTACCCCAGTTTGTTTGATTTACCAGGTATGTTTAATTTCGATGATGAAATTCTTGTAAGGTGGGGGGGATGTTGCACCCGTGCCTAACCCAATCTAATTTGAACTTCTATAATAGATCTTGGATCGAAGATAAAGAGCACCAATGGATTTTGGCTCACGGAAGCTCATTGCTAAAAGGGAAAGGATGAACCCACTTATCTGTGTTTATCATGCCAGTCCAATGGGAAGGGATTCAGATCTTCTAACCCTAAGCGGTAAGTGACCTGACTCCCCTTACCTGAGTCCCAGCACGTACAAAATTTTTGGACTAACATACACACAACCTAGGCCAAACACCCATGGAATTACTAAATGAGGACAGTAGGCAGTCAAGGAAAAACACTGACTTGACCATCAAAAATAGCCTGGGTTGAATCCGGTGGCCCTTTGGGCTACTATTTGGGTTTCGATTCTCGTGGGCTCCACTACCCACATTGTGAGCAGCCCCGGATGATGCTACACACTCTCCCACACCTTTTTCATGACTTGTATTCCATATGAGTCTAAGGAGGTGGGCCCACGTATCCTAAATTACGGAATAACCTACTTGGACTGGATAGGACCAACCAAACAGACCCTAAGGATATGACTTACTATAAATAGGAGAGGTGAGTTCATTTCTCACCTCTCACTTGTAAAAAATGTGGGAAATGGAAAGAAGAGGAGAGAAAGGAAGAGAAGGAAGGAGAAGAAGGAGAAAAAAGGAGGAGCTCACCTTAGCTCCTGGCATTGCAACTTCTTGCCGGAATCTTACTAGAGGTAGGTGCCACCTACCCCTACCACCTTCTTTCTTCATTTTGACCTAGTATGGTTGATCAAGGAATGACACCTCTTAGAGCTCAGGTGAGTGTCATTTCACTCGGTGTGGTTGTCGAGCTCAAACCAAGCCGAATGAGCTCCGGCAACACTTGTGACCAACTGCCTAGTTAGGGTTTCCACCATTTGGATGTCGTATCTCCCAAATGGCTTGATGGAATCGGGTTTTCTTTAGCTTAAAATGAAGGTGAGAAGACCCTCTACAAACTCCAAGGAATAAATCCCGGTGATTGGGCCTAAGCCGAAAAGCCCCAAATCCATGGGTTCATTTCTGGGAATCCATCAGAACCTAGGCTGTTTTCGATGGTATATTTTCAGTGAAGTCCCAATCCTTAGGATCCCTCTGCCAAGGTTACTGAAAACAGGTCTGATGATTCCAGTGGATTTAGCCCTGTTTTTGGTGCATATTTCCGGTGACCTGTCTATGCTGTCAAAAATTAACAGTACCTATACTTTTGGGGTAACCCCTATGGATTCACTTTGGTGTTTCTAACATGCATTGACGTTCAGCTACCTTGTATCTAGGACAGAGATGTGCACGTACATCAAAATTGAAAGTGAATTGATCACCTGTTGATACACTTAGAGCTCGATCCAAACAAATACAGCTATGGTGAGTGATGGTTTTGACTTTATTTTGTGGAATGTTTAATATTTAGAAATTGTTCACACCTGTTAGAAGTTCTAATTGATTTTCAAATTGTTAACATGATTATGTTGATAATTGTGAACATGCTATATGAAATGTCTATATTGGATATATAATGTATGTTGGATTGTGAGGCGGGATCCGGTGTGGCCGAGGTGGTTCCGATACCATGATTGCCATGTGGATGTTGGATTTATGATTGATTATGTGCATTATACTAGATATAGTCGTGGACCACACTTTATAGCTGATGGTGATTCCAGTATCGTGTATTCCGGGACTATACTTAGAAATGGGTAAGTTTGTGACCGATGGTGATTCTAGTATTACGTAGCCCATACTCAACTGCTTATATAATAGATAGGTATATAGTCGTGGGTTACACTTTGTGGCCGATGGTGAGTCTGGTATTGTGTACCCCAGGGCTATACTTGCAAATGGACACGCTTTGTGGTCGATGGTGATTCCAGTATCGCGTAGTCCATATTAACTATATCATTATATAAGGCATGTATGATATTTTTTGTTAGGTGACATTCCCTAAACTATGTCTTACCTAAAGATTGGTGATATGGACACACACACGTGTCCACAATCCCTCCAGGATCCACGATGTAGTACTTTAAGTTCATAAAGTTATGGAATGTATCTACAATCACGTATATGATAATAATCAATATATACACTACTAGTGATGTCTAATGATATTTATTATATTTACCAAAAGAGTTTTCATAGAAAAAGTCATAATTACGATTATGCCACTAGGGCTACATTTGATATGTAAAACAAAAAGATAAAACGGAAGATGATACTCCCATCCTTAGCGTGCTCCGAATGCACAGTCATCACATACGCAATCATCCTCATGCATAGCAAACTCCTCATTCCAGAGTTCACCTCCGTAGAGAGCCAGCTCCTCAGCCACATAGTCCGGGTGATTGGGCAACAATGGGGGTGCGCTTCCACGAAGCCCAGTGAGGGGTACACACTAACATTACAACAATTAATTAAATAAAAACAATATAAATGCCTAACCAAACCAATATGAATGCAATGACATGATCCGGATTATTAGCAAACAATTCTAAGAAACATAGGGTTTTAGTGCTACTACAACATAGGGGATATCTCTGGTTAGCCGGTCCAGAGAACCCCTTCGGTCTTCCAACGATATATAGGTATTAGTGCTAGTTGCAAGTCCAAAATGGGTATTAGTGCTAGTTGCGAGTCAGGAGCCTGCACGTTTCGGTCAGGAGAACCCCTTCGGCTACCTGCAATCACCTAATGAATAATCCCACCCTACAACCACAGTCCCGGCCCGGAGAACCCCTTCAGGTCATCCAAGTTGTAGGATAGTCACGGTCTCGATCTGAAGAACCCCTTTGGCCACTGTACTGTGGGATAGCCAGTACCTCACCCCCTCCTAGCAAGGGGTTTAGTACCTGGGTTAGTTTTCCTAGCCCAATGCTGTAACACCCCACCTCCACTCACCTGAAGGTTGGTGACATGGATACGCACATGTGTCCACAATCCATCCAGGATCCACGATGCAGTACTTTAAGTGCATAAAATCATGAAATGATTCTACGATCACAAGATAATAATAATAGTCAAATATACATAACTGGTGAAGTCTAATAATATTTACCATATTTACCAACGTGTTTTTACAGTGGAATGTTAATTACAGTTATGCCTCTAGGGCTACATCTGATATCTAGACAAAATAGAAAGGGAAGATGATACTCTCATCCTCAGTGTGCACCAAAACCATAATCATCGCATACACAACCATCCTCGTGCATGACCAACTCCTTGTCCCAGAGGTCACCTCCATAGAGGGCTGACTCCTCAGCCACAATCTCTGAATAATTCCCTAAATCCATATCTAAAAAGGGGCAACAATGGGGGTGAGCTTCCACGAAGCCCAGTGAGGGGTGCACACAAACATCCACAACAAATCATGAAATAATAAAAATGTAAATGCCCAACCAAACCAATATGAATGCATTTATATGAATGCAATGCCATGATCTGGATTATTAGAAAACAAACCTAATCAAAAGATTCTAAGTCTATAATGGATATTAGTGCTACTGAACCATAGGTGGTATCACCAGTCATGAATATATATTGTCAGTCCCCAAGGATACTAGCTAGTTGCGAGTCAAAAGCATACCAGTCCTTACATGGTTTTGTCGGTACCCGGTAAGCCCTATTAATAATTCCCCATAATACCACTACATCGAATCCAACATCGCATGTAGGGCATATCCACCACCGAATCTAGCATCGCGTGAGGGTTTGTCACGATGCTGGCATCTGTGCACCTCAATCACTAAAAATCATCCCCAACCACGGACCGTCGGACGGTAGAATTAGCCAATACGTAAACCCCTATTGGTAGGGGTTGTAGCACCAGGGTGGTTATCCTAGCCCAATGCATTCTAACATGCCACATCACATTACAATCACACTCACACACCCCTTGGGCATACAGTGCCGGAACCAACCTCCAACCACCCTGTACCCCACACTCACACACCATGGGTGTGTAGTGCTGGAACCCAACTTTCGGCTACCCTGCATCCCAATCTCCACAACAATACTGATACACACACATTCACCCTAGGCATGCAATGCTGGAACCCAACTTTCGGCTACCCTGCATCCCAGTCACACACACGCCCACACACACTCCATTCATAACTCATGTCATTATGGAACATACACATCCAACACAAGTAAAAAGTTTATAATATGAAATTAACATGCTCATCCACATACACATCATAACATAAACATTCCATAAAATAAAATCACACAAATACCCTCACCTTGAGTTTTAGGTGATGATAGATAGTCGATGGTCTCGTGCGGTGTTGTCCCATCACCTCTTGGTTCTATTCCTAGGATATATAAGATTTTTAAGAGAATTATTTATCCTATCCATAAGGAAATGAAACCCTTGGCACATGTTCTAGATTCATTCCCTATTTCCCTTTTTCTTTGAAATTATTCTCAACTTGGGGTTTTATGAATAAATGGCTAATTCATATGTGGAGGATGTTTACCTATCTCAATTAGCTTAGTTTAAGTGTAATTAATGGATTAGTTAAGATAAGTTTACACAATGCACCCAAATTTCCCCAAAGTTCTAGTCGCGACTAAGCTAAATTTGGGAATTTCGATTTATGTGGTGACCACCAATGGCTTATGTGGCCACCCCAATCCATTATACATGTATTTAATCTCATTTTCCCCAACCTAATTTTGGGTCCGAATGGTGGGGTATAGAGGGTTTGGAAAAAATCCACCATTTCTAGGGTTTAGATACCCAAATTAGGGATTTCACTAGGGAGGGTTCATGGACTCAAATTGATCCATCAATCTCGTTAGGATGGGTCTTTTACACTAAACTCCTCTCCCAATTTGTAGTTTTTCCAAGTGGGAAAGTGGGTTTTAGTAAATTTTCCCATTTCTAGGTTTTGTGTTGCTCAAATTGGGGGTTTTTGATGGGGCTTCCTATGGGAGGTTTATGCACCCAAAGTGAGTGACAAAACATGCTAGTTAGTTCCCCACACCGAATCTCCAAACCAATTCGTACATAGGGCATGTGAGTAAGGAGATTCGATTTGGATGATTCTCCAATAGCTCAATAGAAAGGTTAAAGAGTAAGGTGGGAGAGACGTGTGTGTGTGGAGAGGGATAGAGAATGATCTTACCTTACTTGGTAGGAAAACCTTGCTTTCTCCTCCCTTGCTCTTCTCCTTCTTCTTCTTCTTCTCTTCTCTCCCTTCTCTTGCTTTTAGTTTTGTGGAAATGAAAAGAATGGTAAGAGTCTCTATTTGTAGTCGCTTAAGTTATTTAAGGACTGTTTGGGTGGAAAATAAGTTTTCATTCATTATCAGGTTAACTCGTTATTTGGAACTAATTGGCCCACCTTGGGATGTCCTGATACATTAATCAATCACCCAATAGATGGTACCAACCAATGGAAGTGGTTTGTGGTGCACGAGTGCGAGGGCCTGGGTCCCACGGCCAAATAACCCGATTTTGACTGGTATTTTCACTTTTAAGGTTTGGGGATCTTTCCTTGAAGTGTGAGGGCTTGACTATCCTTTTCTTCTATGCCTAGAACCCCCTCCAATTTTTGAGACATGAGTAATAGGTGCAAGTGGAGTCATCCTTCCCTTCCTGACAAAATACAGCTGCTACCCAATATTCATTAGTACTGATGTCCTCCGTTGCCTCATCTATACATTTCAAATAGGAATTTTAGGGCATGGGTATAACATCCCCCCACCTTACAAGAAATTTCATCCCCGAAATTTGACGTACCTGGTAATTTGAGAAATTAAGGATATTTCTCTTTCATTTCACCCTCACGTTCCCAAGACACTTCTCATTTAGAGTGATTCCTCCACTTGATCAGTACATAGGAAACAGTCCGATTTCAGAGAATGTGGTCTCTCCAGTCAATGATCTCATTCGGTTATTTCACGTACCTCCAATCAACATCAAGCTCTAGGGGTACATGTGTCAAAATATGAGTTGGGTCAGGAATATACTTCTTGAGCATGGAAACATGAAATACATTATGAGCTCCTTCCAGTTCGAGTGGCATGGCAATGCGGTAGGCTATTGCTCCTACTCGACCCAATATCTCATAAGGCCCCATGTATCGAGGACTTAGCTTTCCCTTCTTGCCGAACCTCTTCACTTCTCTTATTGGTGAAGACAAATTTTATCACCAACTTCAAACTTTAGGTGCTTTCATCTGACATCAACATAGCTCTTTTGTATTGAGTGAGCTGCCTTGATCCTTTCCCTGATCACATCTACTTTCTCACAAGTAGCTTGAATTATTTTCGGGCCTAGGATCCTTCTTTCTCCAACTTCATCCCAATACAAAGGTGTTCTACATTTCTTACCATATTGGGTTTCATAGGGTGCCATACCTATAGTATCCTGGCAGTTATTGTTGTAGGAGAACTCTATGAGTGACAAGTGCTCATCCCAATTATAGCTTATGTCTAGCACACAAGCCAGCAGCATATTCTCTGGAATCTATATGGTCCTCTCTAACTGCATGTTTGTCTGTGGATGAAATGTTGTATTGAATTCAGTTGTGTCCCCATTACCTTCCAGAATTTGGAGGTAAATCTGGCATCACGGTCGGAGACAATACAAATGGGTAACCGTGCAGTCGAACAATATTATCAACATAAATTTGATCCAACTTCTCCATGGGATAATTAATCTTCATAGGAGTGAAGCGGGCTACTTTGGTCAGTCGGTCTAAAATTACCCAGATTGTGTCATTCCTATTTTGAGTATGTGGCAGTCCTGTGACAAAGTCCATGATGATGTTTTCCCACTTCCATTATGGTACGGGTAGGGCTATAACAAACCATGTGGCCTTTGTTTTTCAGTTTTGATTTGTTAGCAATTCATGCACTTGGCTACTTGAGAGGCTACATTAGTTTTCATACCACTCTACCAGTAGAGCTTCTTTAAATCCTTTTACATCTTTGTACTACCCGGATGGATTGAGTAGGGTGAATTGTGAGCTTCCTTCAATATCATTTGCCTCATCTCTTCATCCTTTGGTACACAAAGCCTATCCTTGAACTTGAGGAATCCATCTTCAGTCAACTTAAAGTCTAAGTCCTTTTCTCTTCCTTCTTTAATGCCATTTACTATCTTTTGAAGACCTTCATCTAATATATGGGCAGCTTGGATTTCTCTATTAACGACAGTTGTATCATAAGTGCAGCCAAGGTCACTATCACATCATTCATTAGTAGTTCCAAATCCATTCTTCTAGCTTCTTCAATCAACTATTCATTCACAGTCAAGGCGCTAGAGATAGAGTTTAGGACTTCCTACTCAATGCATCAACCACAACATTAGCATTTCCAAGATTGTAATGGATGGTGCAATCATAATCTTTCATCAGCTCTAACCGTCTCCTCTGTCTTATATTCAGGTCTTTCTGGGTGAAAAAGTATTTTACACTTTTATGGTCACTGTAGATCTCACTCTTTCCACCGTATCAGTAGTGCCTCCAGATCTTCAAAGCAAAGATTACCAATGCTAGCTCTAAGTCATGAATGGGGTAATTCTTTTCATAGTCCTTTAGCTGCCGAGATGCTTATGCCATAACTTTTCCATTTTGCATCAACATACAACCTAGGCCTAATTTAGATGCATCACTATATAACACCATACCAGTGTTGCCTTTTGGAATAGTGAATACTGGAGCTGTTACTAATTTCTACTTCAATTCCTGAAACTTTCTTCACATTCCTTGGACCAGTCAAATTTCATTCCCTTCCTGGTCAGTCGGGTTATAGGGGCAGAAATGCATGAGAAATTTTTTATGAACCTCCTACAGCATCCCACTAATCCCAAGAAGCTACAGATCTCACCAACATTCTTTGGTGCCTCCCAATCCACAACAGCCTTCACCTTTCCAGGGTCAACTTCAATGCCCCTCTCTGAGACAACATGCCCAAAGAAATGTACTTATGTGAGCCAAAATTCACATTTATTGAATTTTGCATACAATTAGTTCTCTCTCAACCTCTGTGGTACTAATCTCAAAGGGGTAGCATGTTCCTCTTGGCTCTTTGAATAGATCAAAATGTCATTAATGAAAACGATGACAAAGTTGTCTAACATGTCATGGAACACTTTATTCATCAGCTCCATGAACACTGCAGGTGCATTGGTTAGCCCAAATGGCATAACGAGGAACTCATAGTGCCCATAGCGGGTCTTGAAGGTTGTCTTCCTGATGTCACAATCTTTGATCTTGAGTTGATGGTACCCAGATCTGAGGTCAATTTTGGAGAATGTAGTTGTACCTTGCAATTAATCAAACAGATCATCAATTATGGGCAATGGGTACCAGTTCTTGATAGTCAACTTATTGAGTTCCCGGTAGTCTATGCACTTCCTCATACTCCCATCCTTCTTCTTGACGAAGAGTATCGGTGCTCCCCATGGGGACACACTAGGCCGGATCAACCCTTTCTCTAATAAATCTTATAATTGTTCCTTTAAATCCTTCAGTTCTGAAAGTGTCATCCTATATCGGGCTTTGGATACAGATGCTGCACTAGAAATCAAATCAATAGTGAATTCAGTCTCCCGGTTCGAGGGTAGTCCAGGTAAGTCTTCAGGAAAGACAACTGAGAATTCTCTCACTATTTCTATCTCCTCGACAGACTTTCTCTTCTTAGTTGTGTCAACCAAAGATACCAAATATGCCTCACACCCTTATTCCAACAATCTTCTCACTTCAAGTGTAGATATCACTAGTTTCTTGGACTTCTTGATTTTTCTCCCTTCGTAAACAAAATCATCTCCTCCATGAAGTTTGAATATAAATTTCTTCTCAAAAAATAAAACACATGCCCTATAGGAGGATAACCAATCCATGCCTAAGATGACATCAAAGTCATACATCTCTAATTTAATCAAGTGAGCAATCATATCATGCCCACAGACTTGAATAAGACATGGTTCATAATTTTCTTCTAGTACTACTTCACTCCCAGTTGGTGTGCTAACAATTAACTTATGTATCAAATTCTTTGGCTTAATACCCATTTTGGCAGCAAAAGTCAGAGATACAAATGAATGTGATGCACCAATATCAAACAAAACATATGCGGGGATCATTGATATTAGTAAAGTACCTATGACAACTCCAGGTGATTTCTCTACATCCTCAGTAGTCAATGCAAATTCCTTCACTTGGGGCCTGGCTCCATGTGGGGCCTGAGCTGGACAAATAGCTGTCAATAGTTGCACTGGTCTAGCTGGTCCTACATAAGGGTCACCCAGTTTCCTCTGTGGGCAGTTTTTGGTAATATAACCCACTTGTTGACAAATGAAATGCATGTAGGGAATCATCTGTGTCTGAGCTGCAATGGGTCTAGGTGGTGGTGGAGCTTGCCCTGCCTCTGGTCTTCTATACTGATTTGGAGTTGCACCAGAATATGTTCCCTTACCAAATTGGTTGGGTGCCACTGTCCTCCTTCCCTGTAGGGCTTGTTAGTTCTCTCTCTGCTTGTCCTTAATAGACTTGATAGCTTGAACCACTTGGGCATAGCTATGGAGGTACTGAGCAACTAGCATAATGGTGGGTCTCAATCCCTTCCCAAACATCTTGGCCTTAGTATAATCCCCCTTCAAATGTTAAGGTGCGAAGAAAAACAACTTCTCAAATTCTTACTGATATTTCAATATAGACTTAGATTCTTACTTCATATCTATGGATTCTATCTCCTTCCTCTCCTTCAAACTATTCAGGAAGTAGTTGTTGTAGAATGCCACCTTAAAATGATCCCAAGTGAGGTTGGGCTATAGGGCTACTAAAATGGGTTTAGTGGATTTCTGCCTCGCATTTGCCTCATTCTGGAGTTGATAGTTAACACATATTAACTTTTGTTCCTCTGGGAGGGTCAATACTTTAAATGTTTCCTCCATTCCCTCAACCCCTTTTGTGGGTGCCGAAGGATCCTGTGCAATCCTGCTAAGGTAAGGGGGCCTAAATTTCTGAAACTTCTCCATCACCTTCACATTTGTCCATATCTATAGGCAACACGGCTTGGCTTTGTTGTGTCATCTGCCTCTGTGGTAATGGTATGTCAGGTTGTGGAGTAGATTGCACATTAGAGCCTTACGAATGGGCTGTGGGGTGTGCTATAGGTGTAGGGAATTGCTGTGCCTAGGGAACGAAAGTGGGGCAACATTTGGTACTGGTTGTGCTTGTGGTAGAGCAGCTTGTTCCTCTTGAGTCTGAAGCACAACATTGATCTGTGCATTTAGACCAATCATAAAGTCCAATTGTTGCTGTTGCAGCCCTTACATCAACCCTCGTATCATGTTACTCATGATTGAGGTCACATCCTGGGTAGACAATATGGGTGGAGCAGGAGGGGATCCCGGTACGGTGGTATCGGGCACTGCCTCCCGATCGGGTTCAGGAGGTGGTGACAGGTCACAAATAGGCCTAGTGGCACGATGTTGCCTTCTGGGTGGTCGTCCCACTTGTGCTTGGGCTTTTCTTAGTGCCATAGGAGTTTATTATTTTAAGAGGATACAGTTAACTCCTATCCAAATTTTGCACCATTTAAACCTAGTTTATACATGCATAGAAGTTGAATTTGCCCATCCATGTATGCATGTAAAATCAATCCATTCGGGTAAATCTTACCTCCACCCCTCTAAAGTATATTTCCTAGGTTCTCATGTTGTTTTGTTTGTCCCTAATTGTTATGAACTTACACCTTAAGTGTATTCCTTGTAGGTGTAGATCATAAATGGGAGACTTGTAAACTATCTTGAGTTCTTCAACTTTGAAACGATCTCAATAAGAGAACTCAATATGCTAATGTTTTCCCTCACTTTTAGCCTTTAAAAATGATAATAAATACTCAATTAATTGTTTCCTTAATAGGCCATAAGTGGGGTATTTATGTAGGTGATTACCAATCCTAAACTAGGTAGGAGCATAATAAAATTTGGAAAAGAAATATGACCAAACAGACATGTTTTTCCTCTATCGGTATTCACCACTTCCTATCGGTAGTTACCGCCAGGACTCTATTTTCTAGCCTAATAGACTATGTTTATTCAGATGGGTATAACTTTCTCATAAGAAGTCCGATTGACCTAATTCAAGTTGCGTTGGTTCCACAACTCGATTTACTACAACTTTTACCATCTCCTGATACCGAATTTTTGATTACCCAAAATGTCTTGAGTCAGGTAAATGTGGTTTTCATAGAATTTCACTAGAACATAATTTTGATAATATGCTCCTAACCACCTAAAGACCTTCCATACATGGTCAATGTATGTCCTATAGTCATACTAATATGATGTAATGCAAATGCATGAGGTGTGTACAAGTATATATATATATATATGTTGAAAAGACCAATCTATCCAAGAAGTCTTCTTCTTCACTTGGATCTTCCATTCTTTGGTGCTCCGTCTTCTTTTCTTCATTGTTTCTTCTAATTTCTCTTTTTCCTAGGGTGTAAGACTTACATTATTTTAACAAAATTATCAGTGTTATTGGCTTCTACGCTCAACTTGTCTCATATGTGTGAACTATGAGTTATGTATTTATCTTTAAGCTTTTACATATGGCCTAATCACCAGTATTCCTAACATTTCATAAGTTTATGACTTATGGCATATCGCACTCTGATACCACTTGTTGTCACACCCCTCCTCTACTCACCTGAAGGCTAGTGACATGGACCATCCAGGATCCACGATGCAGTACTTTAAGTGCTTAAAATTATGAAATGATTCTACGATCATAAAATAATAACAATAGTTAAATATACACAATTGGTGAAGTTTAATAATATTTACCATATTTACCAAAATGTTTTCACAATGGAATATTAATTACAATTATGCCTCTAGGGCTACATCTGATATCTAAACAAAATAAAAAGGAAAGATGATACTCGCATGCTCAACGTGTTGCTCCGAAAGCACAATCATTGCATACATAGCCGTCTTTGTGCATAACCAGCTTCTCATCCCATAGGTCATCTCCATAGAGGATAGGCTCCTTAGCCACAATCTTTGAATGTTTTCCTGGATCCATATCTAAAAAGATGAAACAACAGGGGTGACCTTCCACAAATCCCAGTGAGTGGTGCACATAAATATCCACAATAAATCATAAAATAAAACAATGTAAAGGTCCAACCAAACCAATATGAATGGATTTATATGAATGTAATGCCATGATCCAGATTATTAGCAAACAAGCCTAATCAACAAATTCTAGGTCCATAATGCATATTAGTGCTACTGCAACATAGGTGGTATCCCTATTCATGAATGTGCATTATCAGTCCCCAAGGATACGAGTTAGTTATGAGTTAGGAGCATACTAGTCCCTATATGGTTTTTCAGTACCCGATAAGCCCCTATTAATAAACCCCCGTAATACCATTACATCAAATCCAATATTGCATGGAGGGCATACCCACCACCGAATCCAACATCGCTTGAGGGTTTGTCATGATGCTAGCATTTACACACCTTAGTCATCGAAAATCGTCCCCAACCTCAGACCATCGAACAGTAGGATTAGCCAATATGTAAACCCTATTGGCAAGGGTTATAGCACCTAGGTAGTTATCCTGGCCCAATGCAATCTAACATGCCACTTCACATTACAATCACACTCACACACCCCGTGGGCATACAGTGCCGGAACCAACCTCTAGCCACCCTGTATCCCGCACTCACACACCATGGACGCGCAGTGCCAGAACCCAACCTTTGGCTACCTTGCATCCCAATCTCCGCAACAACACTTATACACAAACATTCACCTTGGGCATTCAGTGTTGGAACCCAACCTTCGACTACCCTGCATCCCAGTCACACACACACTCCATTCACAACTCATGTCATTATGTAACATACACATCCAACACAAGTAACAAGTTTATAATACGAAATTAACATGCTCATCCACATATGCATCATAACATAAACATTCCATAAAATAAAATCACACAAATCCCATCACCTCGAGTCTTAGGTGATGATGGACAGCCAATGGTCTCCTATCACGTTATCCCATCACTTCTTGGTTCTATTCCTAGGATACATAATATTCTTAAGAGAATAAATCATCCATAAGGAAATGAAACCCTAGGCACATGTTCTAGCTTCATTCCCGATTTCCCTTTTTCTCTAAAATCATTCTCAAATTGGGATTTTATGAATAAATGGCTAATTTATATGTGTGGGATGTTCACCTACCTCAATTAGCTTAGTTTAAATATAATTAATAGATTAGTTAAGATAAGTTTACACAATGTACCCAAATTTCCCCAAAGTTCTAGTCGCGATTGAGCTATATTACAGAATTTTGATTGAGGGTTTCTGTGGTGACCACCAATGGCTTATGTGGTCACCCCAATCCACTATACATTTATTTAATTTCATTTTTCCCAACCCAATTTTGAGTTTGAATAGTGGGCTATAGAGGGTTGGGGCAAAACCCACAATTTCTAGGGTTTAGTTACCCAAATTGGGGATTTTACTAGGGAGCATTCATGGACTCAAATTAATCCATCAATCTTGCTAGGGTCGGTCTCTTAGGCTAAACCCCTCTCCCAATTTGTATTTTTGACAAGTGGGAAAGTGGATTTTAGTAAATTTTCCCATTTCTAGGTTTTGTGTTGCTGAAATTGGGGATTTTTGATGGGGCTTCCTATAGAGAAGGTTTATGCACCCAAAGTGAGTGACAAAACATGCTAATTAGTTCCCCACACCAAATCTCCAAACCAACTCATACATAGGGCATGTGGGTAGGGAGATTCGGTTTGGGCGATTCTCCTATAGCTCAATAGAAAGGGAAAAGAGTAAGTAGGGAGAGACGTGTGTGTGTGGAGAGGGGTAGAGAATGATCTTACCTTACTTGGTAGGAAACCCTTGCTTTCTCCTCCCTTGCTCTTCTCCTTCTTCTTCTTCTTCTATTTTCTCCCTTCTCTTACTTTTAGTTTTATGGAAATGAAAAGAATGGTAAGAGTCTCTAATCATAGTCACTTAAGGACTGTTTGGGAGAAAAAATGGATTTTCATACAGTACCAGGTTAACTCATTGTTTGGAACTAATGGGCCCACCTTGGGATGTCCCGATGCATTAATTCATCACCCAGTAGGTGGTACCAACTAATGGAGGTGGTATGAGGTATATGGGTGCGAGGGCCCGGGTCCCATGGCCAATTAACCCAGTTTTGGCTTGTATTTTCACTTTTAAGGTTCTGGGATCTTTTTGTGAAGTGTGAGGGCTTGACTAACCTTTTCTTCTGTGCCCGAAACCCCTTCCAATTTTTTAGACATGAGTAGTAGCTGCTAGTGGGGTCATCCTTCCCTTCCCGAAAAAATACAGCTGCTATCTAGTGTATTCATTGGTATTGGTGTCCTCCGGTGCCTTATTTGTACATTTAAAATAACAATTCTAGGGCACGGGTATAGCAAATGCAATCTAACATGATTGGGTCACATCACAAACAAACTTACACACTCGGCAGGCGTATAGTGCCAGTCCGAAGAACCCCTTCGATCACCCTGTACCCCACAGTCACACACTATGGGCATGCAATGCCGGTCCGGAGAACCCCTTCGGCCACCCTGCACCCTAATCAAACACACACACACACACACACACACACTCAAATTGGGCATATTATACCCATGCCCTAAAATTCCTATTTTAAATGTACAGATGAGGCACTGGAGGACATCGTACTAATAAATACTGGGTAGCAGCCGTATTTTGTCAGGAAGGGAAGGATGATCCCACTTGCACCTGCTACTCATGCCTAAAAAATTGGAACAGATTCAGGGCAAAGAAGAAAAGGTTTGTCAAGCCTCACACTTCACGGGGAAAATCCCCAAACCTTAAAAGTGAAAATTACTAAGAGGTGGGCCCCACATACTAGGAACACCTTGGGACAACCCCCTCAACTTAGAGATCTATTTCAACATAAAAGGAACTGATCCAGCCTTCAGAGATGAACACCTCAAGTGAAAATACCAACCAAAATCAGGTTATTTGGCCGTGGAACTTGGGCCCCCTCACCCAAGCACCTCCAACCACTCCCAATAGTAGGGATAACATATTGGTGAATGGATTAATATATTAGGACACCCCAAGGTGGGTCCATTACCCCAAATTATAATTTAAACTGATAAAGGGTAGAAACTCATTATTTTTCCAAACAGCCCTTAGTTAATTTAAGTGGCTATATAAATAGAAATCCTTACCCATTCTTTTCATTCCTACTAAACTAAAAGTATGAGAAGGAAGGAAGGAGAAGAAGAAGAAGAAGAAGAAGAAGGAGATGAGCAAGGGAGGAAGAAGAAGGAAGGAAGCATGGTTCTCCTACCAAGTAAGGTAAGATGTTTTCTCCACTCATCTCTTTGCACACACGCCTCTCTCTCCTTCCTTTCTTTTCCCTCGCTATGGAGCTAATGGAGAATCGCCCAACAAAATCTCCCTACCCACCTACCCCATGTACGAATTGCTTTGGGGATTTGGTGTGGGGAATTAGCTAGCGAGTTTTTCCACTCACATTGGGTGCATAAACATCCTCCATAGGAAGCCCCATAAAAAACCCTCAATTTGTGAAACACAAAACCTAGAAATGGAAAAAATTACTGAAACCCACCTTCCCACTTGTCAAAACTACAAATTGGGAGAGGGGTTTAGTGTAATAGGATCAATTTGAGTCCATGAACCCTCCCTAGTGAAATCCCCAATTTGGGTAACTAAACCCTAGAAATGGCGGGTTTTGCTCAAACCCTCTATACCCCACCATTCAAACCCCAAATTGCGCTGAGAAAAATGAAATTAAAATTAGGTAAAGTGGATTGGGGTGACCACAAAAGCCATTAGTGGTTACCGCATAAACTCTCAACCAAAATTCCCTAATTTAGTGCAGTCCCGATTAGAACTTTTGAAAATTTTGGTGCATTGTGTAAACCCATCTTAACCAACCCATTGATTATACTTAATCTAAGTTAATTGAGGTGGGAGAATATCCCCCACACATAAATCAGCCCTATAGTCATAAAACCCTCAATTTGAGAACGATTTCAAAGAAAAGAAAAATAGGAAATGAAGCTAGAACATGTGCTGAGGGTCTCATTTCTCTATGGGTCATTTATTTTCTTAAAAATCTTATGTATCTTAGGAGAAGAACCAAGAGGTGATGACACAACGCAACATGAGGCCATCAGCTATCCATCATCACCTACGACTCGAGGTGAGGGGATTTGTGTGATTTTATTTTATGGATTGTTTATGTTATGATGCATATGTGGATGAGATGTTAATTTCATATTATAAACTTTTTACTTGTGTTGGATGTGGATGTTTCATAATGACATGAGTTATGAATATATATGTGAGTGTGCGTTATGGAGACTAGGATGTAGGGTATCCGAAGGTTGGGTTCTGGTACTACATTCCCAGGGTGAATATATTTGTGTGGGTGTGTGTTGTGGAGATTAGGATGTAGGGTAGCCGAAGGTTAGGTTCCGGCACTGCATGCCCAGGGTGAACGTGTGTGTGTTGTGGAGATTGGGATGCAGGTTGGCCGAAGATTGGTTCTGGCACTGCATGCCTATGGTGTGTGAGTGTGGTATAGAGTGGCCGAAAGTTTATTCCTGCACTGTATGCCCATGGGATGTGTGAGTGTGATTGCAATGTGGTGTGGCATGTTAGAATGTAGTGGGCTAGGATAACCACCTTGGTGCTACAATCCTTGCCAATAAGGGTTTATGTATTGGCTAATCCTACCATCTTGCGGTTCGAGGTTGGGGATGATTTTTGATGACTAAGGTGCATAGATTCCAGCGTCATGACAAACCCTCACGTAATATTGGATTCGGTGGTGGGTATGCCCTATATGCGATGTTGGATTCAATATAGTGGTATTATGGGGGATTATTAATAAGTGCTTACCAGGTACCGAAGAAACCATGTAGGGACCGGTATGCTTCTGACTCACAACTAGTTTGTATCCTTTCGGACTGATAAAGTACATTCATGACTGGGGATACCACCTATGTTGCAGTAGCACTAATACCCATTATGGACTTAGAATTTATTGATTAGGTTTGTTTGCTAATAATCCGAATCATGGCATTGCAATCATATTGGTTTGGTTGGGCATTTACATTGTTTTATTTCATGATGTGTGCACCCCTCACTAGGCTTCGTGGAAGCTCACCCTCGTTGTTGCCCCCTTTTTAGATGTGGATTCAAAGAACCCTTCAAAGACTATGGCTGAGGAGTAGGCCCTCTACGGAGGTGACCTCTGGGACAAGGAGTTGGTTATACACAAGGATAGTTGTGTATGCGATGATTATACTTTCGGAGCATGCTGACAATGAGGGTATCATCTTCCCTTTTGATCCTTTTGTTTACATATCAGATGTAGCCCTAGGGCATAACTATAATTAATATTCCACTATGAAAATTTTGGTAAATATGATAAATATTATTAGACTCCACCAGTTATGTATATTTGACTCTTATTATTATCTTGAGATCATAGTATCATTTCATGATTTTATGCACTTAAAGTATTGCATCGTGGATCCTGGATGGATTGTGGACACTTGTGCATATCCATATTACTAGCCTTCAAGTGAGTGGAGGCGGGGTGTGACAAAGAGTGGTATCAGAGCACGATACTCTTCTTTAAGTCATAAACTTATGAAATGCTAGGTATGCTGGTGATTAGGCTATTAATAAAAGCTTAAAGATAAATGCATAATTCATAGTTCACACATAGGGGACAAGTTGAGTGCAGAATCTAATAACATGGATAATTCCATTAATGATAACATAATTCTTACGCCCTAGGAAAGAGAACGAGATTTCAAGAGACTAGGAAGAAGAAACATAAGCCAAAACAACAACCTTTGGTTGAGTAAGTGCATTTTGTTCACACTAAATTATTGATTTTGAAGTTGAGTTCAACATAAAAAAATTCGACCATTGTGTTATGGAACCAACACAACTTGAATCAGGTCAATCAGATCACATATAAGAAAGTTATGCCCGTTTGAATAAACGCAGTCTGTTAAGCCAGCAACAAGGTCCTGACAGTAACTACCGGTTCAATATTGTAATCAGAAAATGATCGACAATGGTGAAGCGGTAACTATCGGTAGGAAGTGGTAATTATCAGTTCAGTTCTGTGATTAGAAATTCATTAGAAAATGACGACAAAGGTGAAGCGGTAACTACCAGCAGGAAGCGGTACTTACCAGTTCAATTCTATGATTAGAAATTCAATATACCAGGACCGAAAGTGGCAAAGAAGTAACTACCGCCAGGAAGCGGTACTTACCAGTTCAGTTCTGTGATTAGAAATTCATCAAACCAATACCGACAGAGGCGAAGCAGTAATTACCGGTAGAGGAAAAGTATATCTTTTAGACCATATTTCTCTCCCAAATTTGATTAAACTCCTCCCTAGTTTAGATTGATAATCACCTACATAAATACCCCACTTATGGCCTATTAAGTAAACAATCAATTGAGTATTGATTTTCATTTTCAAAGACTAAATTGGGAGAAAAACATTAGCACATTGAGTTTTATCATTGAGATCATTCCAAGCGAAAAAACTCAAGAAAGCTTACAAGTCTTCTATTATGATCTATACCTATAAGGAAGACATTTCATATGCAAGTTCATAACAATTGGAAACAAGTAAGTAATATGAGATCCTAGAAAACATACTCCAGAGGGGGTGGAGTTAAATTGCCTGAATGGAATGATCTTTTTATGCATGCATGAATTATCAAATGAATTTCTATGCATTTTTAAATTCAGTTTAGATGGTGCAATTTGGATGGAATTGACTGTGTCTTCTTAAAATAGAAAATTTCTATGGCACCAAAGAAAGCCCGAACATAAGTGGGACGACCACCCAAAAGGCAGCATTGTGCCCTAGATCTATTGCTGACCTATCACCACCTCTTGAGCCCAATCGGGAAGCAGTGCCTGATGCCACTGTGCTGGGAGCCCCACCTGCTCCACCTATACTATATACCCAAGATGTAACTTTGATCATGAGAAACATGTTGCAAGGACTACAACAACAACAATATGTGACGTTCCAAGGGTTGATGAAAACAACAACAATTGGACTTTATGACGCGGCTAAATGCACAAGTTAATGCCATGCTTCAAATTTGTGAGGAACATGCTACTCCACCAGCACAGCCCGTACCTAATGTTGGCCCTGTAGCTATTCCCCAAGCACAACAAGTCCCTACGCCCATAGCTCACCCCACAGTCCATCTAGAAAGCTCTAATGTGCAATCTGCCCCACAACCTGACATACCATTACCATAGAAGCAAATGACACCACAAAGCCCAAGACTGGTTCTCTGGTTCTTTCTTCAAGTTGCTAGTTCTTGCCTCACTAACCCTTGACTGTTCTACTGCTAAGGCCTTGCCCTTATAGTCTCTTCCACTTCTGGTCTCTATCACATTGATAGGTTTCTTTACAATGATCTCTGTGGGATAGCAATCTTCATCATCGTTATTTGTTATGGTAATTATCCTTACCATTGGATCATCTTCTTCCTCAGATTCCTCTTCACTACTTGGGTAGGAGGTTGAGGTCCTCCATAAATGTCCACAGCCCTGGCTCGTACCATCTTGACTGCATTAGAAAACCATGTAACTACTGTATCTAACATTTCTATAAGTGTGGAATATCCCCCTATTTTCTCAAGGATTATCAACTGCTCGGTGTAGCATTGTTCACTGATGGCTACTTCCACTAACATTCGGTTAATTCCATTGACCTTGAGTTTGATGTCAACCAAACGATTATAGATATGAGCCATGTGTTCCACTATAGGATTCACTTCACCTTCAATAGTAATCTCGTACTCTTCACTGTCTTCTGAGTCTGATGCCAGATCTCCCCTTTCCATATGAATTGTGAGTGCTAGTTGAATAGCATCTGTGTGATCAATCATTGGGTCATCTTCGCCAATTGCATACATAGAATATCCTCCCAGATCCCTGGGTGAGTAGTACCCTGATTCATCATCATCATCAGTGTGCCAAGGCCCCTGGTAGTTATCCCAATCCTGGTACTCATCATCATCTTGAGAATTAGAGTCATCTCCATCATTCTCATCTTCGCTCTCGTCCTCATCGTCGTCGTCATCATCTTCTTTTTCACTAATTTCCCCCTCACTTGGCTCTTCATCAGATTCCTCTTGACCATCAAATTCTCCTGCATCCAAATGCTCGTAGTATTCAGAGCATATGGACTGGAAGATTTCCATAAGGCTAGACTTGACATCATTGGCTCGAAGTTGGATCAGACCAGATTCATCATCCTCTGTGTCACTCTCTATGTGGATTAGGAAAGCTTACTCTTTAACCTGCTTTCCCACTACTAATGCCATTACTGCTCTGAGAAGGTCACCCATGACTTCTTCAATGTTCTCTGGGTTTCCTTTTGAGGATATAGTGGGCTGAATTAGATGGGATCACCCTCTTGACCTTCTTCTAAAGCATTCACTGATCCTATTGATGTGGTCATCTTCGGGGAGTCTGGTAGTGCAAGCATATCCTTCCAATTGTACCCATCCATCCATCCTTCTTTTGGGTTATTCACTAAACCTTGAGAATGGGATTGGTATGAGGGTGATGAGGGATATGAGGTGGGGTGGTATGAATGTGATGTAATGTGAGAGGTAGGATATGAAGATTGGGGGTGATAAGGTGAGGAAATTCCTTCTCCTTGATAATGTGGTGAAGGTTGATGATACGGTGGAGGTTGGTAATCTGGTGAAGGTTGAAGGTATGGTGTGGTGGATTCTTCTATTGATGGGGATGGATGAATGGAGGGTGACCAATCTTTTAGCTCTTCTTCTAACGACTCCTTCCTTTGGGGAGTCCTCATGGCTCTGGCTCTTTGACTCATAAGTCTTCTATAAGCGCGGGCATTCATGTGATTCTTTTGAGCTCAGAATTCAATGAGTTGAGTGGGATCACTCTCTGTTGTTTCTTCATCTAGATTGTTCACATGATCGGGAAGTGGATTGGTGCTGACATTGGGAAATTGCTTAATCTTGACTTCAATAGTCCCGTTGTCTACCAAGTCCTAGATCGCATGTTGCAAACTCATGCATCTTTCAGTATTGTGCACTTTCTGAGTGTGGTAAGCATAATAGTCATGATCCCTATACCAAGCTGGAGGAGGATTGTTGATCACTCTTGGAGCCACTGTCCCTAGAAATCTTTGTTTCTTTAGTTTTTCATACACTACTGTCATGGGCATTCCCAAATTTTTTTAGTAAACTGCCTTTTTTGATGAGGAGCCTTCTGGGAGGATGCATCTGCTTATATCACAAATGGTTGTGAAGGAGTGATAGAAGAAACTGACTGTTGGACGATACCTACCACATTGGTTTCGGGACCCTTTTCCCATCCAACTCTAGTGTTCTTGCCTGCATCTTGGGAGGATCCTTGATATTGGGCTTCTCTCAGAATTTTGTTTTCCACACTTGTGCCGGTGGCTTTTAGGGCATCAAAAGTCTGTTGATGTTGATAGTAGAGGACATCATAATAAGGCTTTGATAAATTCTCAATCAACGCCTTCACTTACTCTGCTTCTGAAGGCTGATCTGCCATCTTGGTGGCCTTATCCCTAAACCTCATCAAGAAGATGGTGAATCCTTCTCTAGGTTGTTGTCTCAATGTTTCAAGCTCTCGACGTTTCACATCCACTTTAGTATTGTACGAACACTGCTTGGTGAAGGCTTTCACCACTATTGTCCAATTCTGAGTTTGAGATGACTCCAACTGTGTGAGCCATCTTAGTGCCGGTCCTAATAAAGTTAACATGAAGGCTCGCCCCATCAGGTTGTCTGTAAGTTGCCATGACTTGGCAATGCTGAGAAAAACTTTGAGGTGAGCTTTGGGGTCTCTGAACCATCAAACTTGTTAGTCTGCCATTTGAATTTTTTGAGAATCCTGGTTTTATAAAAGAAACTCATTTCATCTGAATCCACTATTTGGTTTTCTGAACTCTTCCCTATTTGGAGCATATTTTTTAATTTTTCTAACTACTATCTGACTTTTCTTTCCCTCTCCGTTTCTGGAGGTTCCATCCGGATGAGTGCTGCAAACTCCTCTTCCTCGTCTTCAATCACTAACCTGGGAAGAGGGACCCTGGAGTAGGTTACTTGTTGACCATTTGGATGGGTAGGTGAGACTCCTCTCTGACTGGTTGGCCTAACTTGCTTTGGCTCTCTTAAGTCAACTCAGGAAGAGTTCCTGTGATGACCGGTAGGTCCGTTCTAATCCAACTCTCCAGTAGCTTTTGCTGGTTCAGCCCTGGGAGAGTTCTAAAGTGCATGCAGTATCTGGGCTATTCCTCTCTTGACTTCAGCCATCTTTGTCTGCAAAGTCTCTACGAGATGGACCCATATTTTCTCGGGTGATTCGGGGTTGTGTGGATCCATGCTAACTGGGCTATAATCACTTGGCGGTAGACAATCTCAGAGAGACGACAAGGATGATGTTGTAACCCGGCAGTCACTGAGAGGGGGGGTGAATCAGTGAGTTCAATTCTGGTACCTAAAAACCTGTCCGATGTCTGGCCAAGAAGAACCTGATATACCTGTCCCTGTTTGCACACAGTCGTATGCACACTCAGCCTCTCATAGGCACTTCCAAGTATGCACACCCATTCCACATTCCACGCACTTCAATATCAAATGCAAACAACAAGCACCCACAACACAAGGTTTTTACGAGGTTCGGCAATTTGCCTACATCCCCGGAGTAGTGCCTGTAAAGGCTTCGTACCTACTCAATACACTACTTTTGACTGCACCCACAGTCAGGAGCACCCACACCCAATTTTCTCAAGCCGAAGCTGAGATGGCACTCGTAGTGCCGATACAATGTGTAGCACCCACTACACGGGAGCACCCACTCCCGGTGCTTAGCACCCACTAAGCACACAATAAATAATACAATTAAATTGGGCTTATAACAATGCCCTATAGTGAAGCACTCATACATGCAAATTTCCCCCAAATGGACTACAACTATCACTTAGGCATTTTATCAAACATCTTGCCTACAATGATTTATAATAATGGAAATTTGGCAAAATTGAGGTTACCTTGGCAAGGAGTAACCGGAGATGCAATAATGTCAATCTCCACTTGATGCGGACCACAACCACGTTGTCTCGGTGCCGCCAATGCTTCAACCCCGGTTGGCACTTGGGTTTCTTGAAGCAACTCACAAGAACCAAATTCTAGGTTCTTCTTCTTTCTTTTCTCCTTGTCTTTACTTTCATGGAGCAACAATGGCATTCACATTCACATTCACACACACATAAAGAGAGGAAACAACTTCTTCTCTATTTCCCTCTTCTTCTCTTCTCTTCTCTTCTCTTTTCTTTTCTTTTCTCTTGGCAACAACCAATATGACTTGCTACCTTGGTTTCCAGNATAATAATGGAAATTTGGCAAAATTGAGGTTACCTTGGCAAGGAGTAACCGTCGGAGATGCAATAATGTCAATCTCCACTTGATGCGGACCACAACCACGTTGTCTCGGTGCCGCCAATGCTTCAACCCCGGTTGGCACTTGGGTTTCTTGAAGCAACTCACAAGAACCAATTTCTAGGTTCTTCTTCTTTCTTTTCTCCTTGTCTTTACTTTCATGGAGCAACAATGGCATTCACATTCACATTCACACACACACAAAGAGAGGAAACAACTTCTTCTCTATTTCCCTCTTCTTCTCTTCTCTTCTCTTTTCTTTTCTTTTCTCTTGGCAACAACCAATATGAGTTGCTACCTTGGTTTCCAGCAGCTTCCTAAGCCTCTAATGGTGGCTATGAATGAAGTGCAAGAGGATGGAAGTCTTTCATTCAAACCTTTAGCCTTCCACGAGCTTCAACTCGTTTTTCCGACCACCTCAGCAAGCCCTCTGCCTGATTTCTTCCCTCTGATGTGTAGAGCTCGGAGAGATGAAGAATCCCAAACTTGAATCACTCAAATCCGACTTAAAATGAGGGAGATATGACCTTTTTAAGTTGGAGCAATGAGATAGCCTGAAATGGAATCTTCGTACGAGTGGCGTAGGCTACACCGGCGGCGCGCGCAACAGGGGCGAAATCTGACCGTAGATCTCATATAAGAGATCTTATAATCCAAACCGTCCGATTAAACCAACGGACAACAGATCCAAACCGTTAGATTTGAATCTCGATGACGTCATCATGACGTAAGCGCTGACATCGTCAGAAGTGTTGTCGATCTATGATTGGTTGCTTTTCCGGATTTTAAGGGAGCTTGTCTTCCACTCACAAAAGTGAAAATGCATATTGACCGTTGGATCCGAATCTTCCATGAGGGCTTTAATCAGATTTCATGAGATCATTAAGATCGGAATCCTTTTTATACCTTCTGTACACGCGCGAAACACAATAACATACCTTGATATAGTGTAGCGCCAGTGCATCAAGAATTATGCATCTAACCAATAAAATCCCACGCGCAAGCATCTATCTCGTCCATATCACACCAAAATCTCAGCAGCCTTTGGATGGGCATCAAGCATACGTGGTCGAATCTTGGCCGTCCATTTCACTTCCCTTGACTCCTCTTTATTACAATCAAGCCCCTGCCTCCATATGTTTCAGTGCTTAAAGACCCCTTGCAACTCAGACCTTCAAAATCTTTAAATTACACAAAAGCCCTTCGAATTTCAAAAATAAATTCCGAAAAACCCACCCAACACCGAGAGCAACTGATGGATTTTCGGTTTGGATTTTCGAACCGACTTTACGGAAATGCTTATAACCTTTTCATACGATATCCGATCGATATGAAACGAAGTGCGTTGGAATCGTAACTGGATGCTCTACGACTTTTCAGAAGACTTAATCATCTGAATCATCCATGTAAAAAGACCAAAATGCCCCTACACATTTCCAATGACGTATCTTTCTCATACGCAATCGGAATGCGATGAAATCAGAACCATTGGAAAGATTGTATTTTTGTCGTATTGTTACATGTAGAACACTTCCTTTAAAAAAATCATCTTCAATGCCGAAACTGCCCTCGAATGCCATAAATGCCGTAACTTCTTCATACGGTATCGGAATGTGACGAAATCAAATGCACTGGACTAGGAAAATTACAATCTATCTTTTTCATGAAGAACCGATCTTCCAAAAATGTCATTTTCATTGCCGAAAATGCCCTCGATCGTAAATAGGCCAATTTTACCAGTTTTGACCCAGAAACCCGCACCACCTATTAATGATGTATTAAACCACTCCATGCATACCAAGCTGCTCTGTTATCTCATCGGTGACACTGGATATTGCCATGTCATCATTTTCATCCACGTCACCCAAACTGGCCACGTCATCACCGCCACGTGGCCGAGTTGCCAACAAGGACAACCATAAAACAACAGGTTCACATGTAGTGGTGTATACTGATCATTCTGCCCTTAGATACCTAGTTTAGAAGAAGGATGCCAAAGCCCGTCTCATTAGGTGGGTTTTACTTTTGCAAGAGTTTGATTTAGAAATTAGGGATAAGAAAGGAGTTGAAAACCTAGTTGCAGACCATTTATCCCGGCTTCCCAATTCCTTGACTGTTGATTCTCCAGTCAACGAGAACTTTCCAGATGAACAATTATTTGCAATGTCCAGTGAACCATGGTTTGCTGACATTGTCAACTTCTTAGTTTCAATTGTGACTCCGGATCACTAGTCCACCCAAGATAAGTATAGGTTTCATTCCCAAGTTAAGCACTTTTTCTGGGATGATCCTTATTGGTTTAAGATATGTCCGGATCAGATTATCCGACGATATGTTCCTGATCATGAGCAACATTTCATTCTCTCTTTTTATCATGATCATGCATATGGTGGACACTTTGGACCTAAGAAGACTGCCGCAAAGGTTCTTCAATGCGGATTTTATTGGCCCACTCATTTTAGAGATACTTTTGATTTTTACAAATCTTGCCCCGCCTGCCAGTCTTTTGGCCGTATCAATAAAAGGAACATGATGCCTCTCAACCCCATTTTAGTAGTTGAGATCTTTGATGTTTGGGGCATCGATTTTATGGAACCATTCCCTAACTCCTTTGGGAATTTGTACATACTTTTGGTCGTTGATTATGTTTCTAAATTGATAGAGGTCATACCTTGAAAATCTAATGACCACAAAGTGGTGGTCCAGTTTCTCAAAGAGAACATTTTTTCCCGCTTTGGTGCACCATGTGCAATAATTAGTGATAGGGGTACTCATTTTTGTAATCGGTTGTTTGAGGCCTTAATGAAAAAAATATGGAATCACTCATAAGTTATCTACCCTCTTATCACCCCCAAACTAGTGGCCAAGTGGAGGTGTCTAATAAGCAGATCAAACAAATCTTGGAGAAAACTATTAATCCCAACTGTAAGGATTGGTCCCTTAGGCTCATTGATGCCTTGTGGGTCCATCGTACTGCATTCAAGACTGACCTTGGTCAGTCTCCCTACCGTTTGGTGTATGGGAAAGCTTGTCACTTACCAGTTGAGTTGGAGCATAAGGCCTTTTGGGCCATCAAGAAGCTCAACTTTGATTTGTCTGATGCGGGAATTCATCGTAGGCTCCAACTATCTGAGTTGGAGGAACTTACGAATGATGCCTATGAAAGTTCTAGGATTTACAAGGAAAAGACCGAATCTTTCCATGGTAAGCACATTCTGCGCAAATCTTTTGCAATTGATGATAAGGTCTTATTGTACAACTCTCGATTTCATCTTTTCCTTGGTAAGCTTAGATCCCGATGGGATGGCCCATTTATTGTTCATAATGTATATCCCCATGGGGCTATGGAGATTTTGAATCCAGAAACAGGGGTAATTTCGAAGGTTAATGGTCAATGTTTGAAACCGTTCTTCGAGTTTCCTAATACTAGTAGTGAAAAGGCCATGGATCTCTATGAACCTCTTTACACTGATGACTAACTTTTAATCAGGTATGACCCTTGCATTGTCTTTGCTTTTAATTCTTTCCATGCATTGAGGACAGTACATGACTTAGGTGTGGGGGAGGGAAACCAGTATCTTTTTTTTTTCCACTTTGTTTTATTTGTTTTTCTTTTTGTTTTTGTCCTACTTTGGCTTTTGGCTAATGATCATACCATTCAGTTGCTTGATGTATGAAAATAAAAGTTTAAGTGTGGGGGTCCCTTGTAAGAGAAATTATCTTTGCTCCGGATCAGTATGAGCCTTACCTTTAACCAAGGTTTGGATTTATTTATTCTGAAATTTGGGTGTATATTCACTGCAAACACCCACGAGACACAACTCGTCCACAAGGGTAACTTAGGGGTTTAAAGGTTTGTTGCACATGTTAAATGCAACCGTGATTCCTACGAAAGTGAGTTAGGTTTTTTTTGTTTTTATTTTTTTTATTTATTTATCTTTTTTTTTTTTTTTTTTTTTTTTTTGCTCGAGGACTAGCAAAGTCTAAGTGTGGGGGAATTTTGATGGGCACATTTATGTGTAAAATCTAAGGTAGTAAAACATGCATTTTACATATTTAGAATGGAGCTACCTTGGGTTTTACTCTCTTTTTGCGGGTTTTATATTTTCAAGGCCTTAAGGACTATCCGACTCTATATCTCTAATTTTGCACGTAAAGATGTCCTATTTCTTTTCATGGTTGCGAAGATGACAAAATTCTGAGCAAGATGGACGTGTTCAATTAAAAGTACGCATTCGTTTGGTTATTCATACAGGTGATTATTCTTTTCAAGCCAGAAAAAGAATAATGGATCAGAACTGAACCGAGATGCAAAACCAGCCCGTTTGCAATTGTCTCAGAGGTACAAGGAATACTCCAAATGCCAACAAGGATCGATGGACCACATTCTTAAGTGATTGAAGGTTCGTTTTTTGTAACAACAACTACCTAGTGTAGTTGGTGAGCTATGGTGTGCAAAATTCCCTTGCTCACCAAGAGGTCTTAAGTTCAAATCTCATGGTTGTTTTTTTTTTAGAGAATTTTGTTGAAGATTTTATGCTTTTCACTCACTTAAAACACTAAGGGCATGGAGGGTATTTCCACATCAAATTAGAAGCAAGGAAAATCGTGGAAGGGTTCCTGCGCAAGAAGAGAAGAAAAAAAAAGGAAAGAGAAAAAAAAGGGAGAAATAAAGATTGTCCAAATCTTCTCTCTCCTCCACATCATCACCAAAATATTGTCCAAATCACACAAAGCAAGAACAAAATCGTCCCTTGGAGGGAGAAAAAGAAGAGAAATAAATTAGAAAAAAAAGGAAAGAAAATAAGCAAAAAAATTATAGGAAATTTCTCCAAGTTTATTTCTCTCTTCTCTCTCCTCCATCTTAGTACTTTTGGACTCAAAAGATCTTACTATCAATTGTGGGTTTCTCTCTTTTAGGAAAGAGAAATTTGTTACCCTACCTCCCCATTCCCTATAAATATAACTCATGTAAGAGAAGGAGAGACAATTCATTCTTCTTCTAGTTTTTTTTTTAGTTAATCTCTCTCTCTCTCTCCCTCTCCCTCTCTCACTCTTTAGTTTTAGTTCTTCTCTATTTTTGCTTTAATCACTTTTGTAATAGTTTTTTATGTCAATTAATGCAAGCACTCTTTTATTCTTATTCAGCCTTTTTATGTTTATGATTTATGCAATTGAGTTGTAATTTTTTAAGTTATAGTTCTAGGCTTAGATCTAGGTGACAAGATCACGAGCCATCGAGCAATTTTTTTTTTCAAGTTCAAGCATTGATTCAAGTAAGTAGGCTCCTTCAGTAGTCTTCTCTCCCCCTCTCATTCCCTCTTCTGACTACCCTTTCTTTCTTAATTTAAGATTTTGATTTTCAGTCATTACATTATTGCTATCCCTTTCCCCCAAGGTTCATGGCTAGTGTATGTGTTGGTTTTGCCCCTCCTAGCCATAGAACCATCAATTTATTGCGTTTATTTTAATTGTCTCCCTTTCCCTAAAGCCAAGTACAGTAACCCTTGTAAGGGTGACTCTCTAGTCAAGTAGGAAATCTCATATTATGATGCATCCCTCGGGCTAAGTAGAGAAACCTACTTGTGAGTCTCTCTCTAGCTTTATCCCCTTTCTTTTACTTTATTTTTATTTCAGTAATTTTTTTCCTTTATTTATTTATTTATTTATTTTAATTGCATGGATTGTTTATTTTCAGTTATTTATTTATTTAATTTTAATTGTGTGGCTTGCGTCTTTAAATTCTTAGATGACGAATGTTTAGGAAGTTATTTTATATACATATGTTTAGGACGGTAATTAGAATTAGATCACAATGATTAATCGGTTCACTTTCACATTATTAAAAGAAATAAAAAAATAAAGTGGTTGCTCTCTCTGTGTTCGACCCGTAGCTACACTGATCCGTACGCTTACGGTTACATTTTAAATCTCAAACATATATATTGCCCCTGATACGGCCAAACTAATTGTCCAGTCAGGTAAAAACACGTGGTATCCAAGGGAAGGACATGTGCCGCTCACCTGATAGAGGCTGCAAGGATTCTAACCACGTAAACCACGTGAAAAGAATATTCCCCACGAAGGGGATTGGTCGTATCCGAGTAGGACTTAGAAAGGGAAAAAGGCGGACCCGGGGGGGATTCCCAAAAGAAAACCCTAAACCCCAAGTGCTATAAGAGAGAGCTGGAGAGGAGGGGAGAGGGAAGAAAATAGACCCACACCATTACTCTTATAAAAAAACTGTTCTGCCGGTCTCTAACTTGGGCGTCAGAGGACTAATCCCGGAGATACCTCCGGGCCTCTCCCTTCGGTGCTTGTGCAAGATCAGCTCATACAGATTTTCAGCAGCAACACCCCCAAACTGACAGCAATAATCAAATGCACCACCCACAAAGCAACCAGCCGTGATCACCAAAATGAACTAGCACCTTTAATCCAGGTAAGTGTCCTCATTGTAAATAATAATACCTAGAATGTTAACATCTATTATCTACTTTGTTCCCTGCCTATGTTATCAACCACATTCTGAAAGTTCCGATCTCACATAATCTTGATACATGGTCTTGTAAGCTCTCTAAAACAGGGATCTTCACTACCAAATTGGCTATTCTTATCTACCAGTGTGGCTACTAACAATTCTGGATCATTAAATAAGTGTGCATGCTCATCTCTTTGTTCACATTGGTGACGATTTCCATGGAGACTCAGACTTCACCAAAAATTTAAAGTCGTTTTCTGAAGAGTGGATGTTGGAGGGGTCCATACTAAAGATACATTCGGGAAATGGGAGGACATTGATCCAACATGTGGATTATGTTAGGGCAATGGAGAATCTGTTTTTCATCTTTTTCTTACATGTGAGTTAACTAAATGGGTCTGGGCAGCCAGCCCATTAGGTCTGTGCCTTGAAGCTATTAAGGTAGCTTCTTTCCCCATGGCCTTGATTGTATTTGTTTCACAATATCCCACGTGGAAATCTATCTGAATTTTTTGTCTATTTTATTACGTTTTGTTGTTATATCTAGCAGCATAGGAATATTGTCATTTTTAAATAGGATAGTCCTAATCCTAATGTGGTCTTTCACTTGGTGAACCAGTGGAGTGATCGCCCCAGGATCTCTAATAGTTCCAATCATGTGATTTCAACCCATGAGATTCTCTTTTTTTCCTTTTCCCCTACCTGGACCCCATTAACTATAATGTGTGAGGGTGTCACTGATCAGTTTCATACTATCTCTGCTTGGGCTTATTGTATAGTTAATGAAAATTGCGTTGATTATTCAAAGTTGATTATATGATGACAGGAAACACAAATGAAGCTTATCCGCGGGGATTTCTCATGGGACTAAAGCAAGCAAAGGAGGATAGATAGCTACGCGGGAAATCTGGACAGTTTTTTTTTATCTTGTCCAACTATACCAAATCTAACTGTTTTTTAGCTTCTTCATGACACCTATTTTTTTGGATATCCAGGATTTCATGTCAAAACTCTATTTTTGTCCTAAGCCTCCAGATGATGAAGCTATTTCTTTTGTCAAACAATTAGCTCTTTGGATTCTCGCAAAGAGAATATCTATTGCATCCCCTATTTCTATCCATGATGTAGAAGACTCTTTTGTAGTGTTATTTTTTCTGTTTCTTATAATAAATAAATAAATAAATAAATAAAGCAACGAGCTACAGCATAAGGAACCTAACATAGCCGGAAGAGATTCATGCAACCTTGAACTTGAAACAACATAAAACTAAATTTTGTTCAAATTACGAACTATCATGAAAGTGGAAAGGTAATTCAGAAATTTTTACCTATTAGATGCAAAAGAAATATACCATTTTCTTCATAAAATTTTGTGAGACTATAATATTAAGAACCTCTATCACTCCTTAGTTTTTTTAATTTTTCTCCCCAATTGATTTTCCACCTCAATTTTAAAGATTGTAAAAGCATTACCTGCTCCATCTTTAGTCTAAAGTTAGTAAATCATTGTAAATCTGGAATGATCATCAATGGAAGTTATTACATATTTCTTACCACCTCTAGATTCAATAGATTTAAAGTCACATAAATCACTATGAATTACATCAAGAAGTTCACAGTCTTTCAACTGACCCTATGAGGTTTTATAGTGAACTTTGCTTCAACACAAATAGGACATTTGTGTAAATGTTTTTGAAAATCAGAATTAATTAAACCCATTTTACACATTTTTCAAATGTACGCAAAATTGCAATGACCTAATCTATCATGCCATGTAATATAAGAGTCAACAAAAAAAAAAAAAAAAAAACCTAAGAACTACTAGGATTTTCATTCATAATTTCAGAAATACTGATTAGAAAGAGGCCCTCATTGAAGTAACATTTTCCAATAATACATTTTTATTAAGAATAACAACTTTTTTCAGAATCAAATGACACCTTCATTCCTATCTTGATAAGAAGTGGACTAGAAACTAAGTTGTGGTGAATTTCTGGAACATGGAACATATTGTTCAAGATGAGTTTCTTCCCTGAAGTGAGCTTTAAGATGATATCACCTTTATCGATGACACTTGAAGTTTGTGAGTTTTCCATATAGACTTTATCACTAGTATTGATAGTATAATACTAAATAAAGGAACTGCGGTCTTCACAAATATGTCTGGTAGCACAAGTATCAATGACGAAGTCCATTGGTTTTTCTACCAAATTAACTTCAGTAACCATAGCTGAAAAAATGTCTTCTTCAATCAGGTTTGCCTTCACCTTCTTAGATTTAAAAAACTTCTTATTTTGATAATCCTTCTTGAAATGTCTCTGTTTGCCACAAGTAAAACAAATATAACCTCTGGTTTTTTGAAGTTTTTGCCTTTCTTCCCTTGAAGTGTCCTTTTGAATGAACCTTATTTCTTAGTCTCAACAAGATTATTCTTGAGTCTTGTATATCCAAAGGGTATTTCTCCTAAAGAAAATGTTGATAACCACTTGCTCAAATGTCTATTCCTTCCTTTTGTGTTTCATATTTAATTTAAATGTATTCTAAAAGGTTGGAAGTTTCTCAAGTGGTGCACCAATTACAAATGCATCAGGTAATATAATGTTTTCCTTAGACAAGTTTCCAACTAAAATTTGGAATTTATCTATTTGGGAAGAAGTATTTCTCCATCTTGTATTTGAAAATTAAGGAAATTAGCCAACACACTTTTCTGTCCTGCATCATCAAGTGTGTATTTGGTACACAATGTATTCCATATCAAAGATGCATAGTGTAGGGCACTGCTCCCTAAATCCGATTTATTGACCAGTTGGTTTGATTGAGTTGTGCAGGGTCTGAACTGGCAAGGATTGATGCGGGTGCCCTATGGTGTATGATAGCAAGGGTGACATCATGCGGGGTGGTCAGAAAAAATTGAGCCAGTACCCGATGTGGTTCGCACGCCTAAGCCATGCCATTGCACGTATCATAAGGCTACGTAGGAGTAGGGAAACAAACACTAGAAGAAGTCCCAGAGCTCTTCCCCATCTTTGGCATTGCCATCAGCAGGGAAGAGACCTAGGCATCAAAACTAAACTCTCTCTAATAGAATCTATAGCGTGACCTGCCCATCACATCATCTAATAAAAACTGTAGCACCACCAATGACCACACCAGACTTGTTGAAGTTTCTTCCTTCTTGGCAGTCGTATTTGCTAGAAAATGTGCTATGGGATTTGCTTCCCGATAGCAATGGGTAATTTTCCAACAAATACTCTTGAGGTAAGAGAGGAGAAAGGACCACTTTTTCCAAACAAACCACGGCAGCAAACCCCTTTGCACCATCATTACTACTGTTACCGAGTCGCATTCGATCCACAGAGACTCACACTTCATTTCTCTCGCCCTTTCAATACCTTCGATCAATGCATAAAATTCAGCTTGGAAGCTAGATGCATTCCATAAAAAGGAGATGAAGTACAAGATCATCTGCGCATTACTGTCCCTTATAATTCCACCTACCCTTGTCTTCCCTGGATTACCCAGTGACGAACCATCACAGTTTAATTTCCACCATCCTACCCTCGGTGGCAGCTAAGAAATTTCCCGCACCTCCTTAACTCTTCTTCTTGGAACCATTATATTCAGCCTAGAGCACCTTTGCTGGTCCAGGTGAGATTTTATTCTATCACGCTTACTTGGACCACACCTTTTAACCTGATTCATGATGCCTTTGAAGATCTGACTAAAGGAACAGCTTACCCCCCTGAATCTCCTTAAGTTCCTCTCCATCCATATAACGTATGGGACTAAGATCAAACCCGCCATCCACATCTGAGACAGCCTAAGAGCGCTAGATTTTTTAGACCACCACTTCACTAGCTCTGACAAATCTGCCCATTGCTTTGGCCAGCTAAGACTAAATGCCTCGGCAAAGGAACTCCAAACAAAAATGGCACCATCACATTCCAAAAATAGATGAGGAAGAGACTCCTCTGCCTTATTGCAAAGATCACATCTAGAAGGTAGGGATACCCCTTTTCTTTTCACTTTTTTATCACAGGGTAGCTTACCATGCATAAGCTTCCATCCAAACACCGATTGACGGGCAATAGATCATACCCCCACACTACCTTTGCCCAACTCACCTATGGATTTCTTTTCCTTAACGCCTCCCAAGCCGATTTTGTGGTGAAATTACCTAAAGGAGATTAGGACCAGCAACATTTATCTTTTTGATCCAATGGTTAGGAGATTTTGCTAATATCCCTAGAATACCATTCAAGAAATCCGAAGAGGCTCTTTGAAGACACCACTAACCATCCAAAATAAAATCCACTACTTTGCATGTGTTCTTATGGAAATGAGACGGAGGAAGGGGAGAGTGCTCTGCAATAGAGTAAGGACCCAGCCATCTATCATGCCAAAAAAGAATATCCTTGCCATTCCCCACCATCCAGCGCTCTGATGCAGAGACAAACTTCCACATTTCAAAAATGCATTTTAGCACCGAAGATGACTTATACCCCTTCTTGAGACCTCCTCCTTCATCGACAAATCTTGCTCTCAAGAACTTGCTAAAGGTTGTCTCTTTGTGTTTCATCTGCCACACGAGTTTATTAAGCCCCGCACAGCTGACCTCCCTTAGTCTTTTGATTCCTAGGCCCCCTTCAGCCTTAGGTCTACACACGTCCTCCCATTTCACCGATATTTTTTTCATCGTGTCAATCTCCCCTGACCATAGGAAATTCCTTATCCATCGCTCCACTATTTTAATCACCGACTCAGGCCACCAATAAACTAAAAAAGTTATGGATTGACATACCTGAAATCACAAACCAAATCAATTCCGCATGACTTGCCATGGACAGTAGTTTGCCCCTCCATCCCTGCAAACGAGCCTTGATCTTGTCCATCAAGGGAAGTAACCTGTCCTTTTTGACAGTGCCTTTATCTCAACCCCAAGATACTTTGTAGGTAGTGCGCAAATTGGAATGTCAATCAAATCCATAATAAACCTCTTCTCATGGGGAGCAACTTTTTCGAAGAAACTTTTACTCTTATCCAAGTTGAATTTTTTGCCTGAATAAAGCTAGTATTTGTGGAGGAAGTCAAGAAAACATTTGACATGCTTGGTAGCGGCATTCATGAATAGAAAGATGTCATCGGCAAAGAGCAAATGAGTAGGAATAGCTACCCCTCTCGGCCCAGGGAGAGCCTTTTATTTTCCCCTCCTTCAATAAACCATTCAAGCCCCTACATAGCACTTCCTCTGCAAGGATGAATAGCATAGAGGAGATCGGATCCCCTTGCCTCAAACCTCGCTCCACACCGAAGAACCCTACCGGACCACCATTCAATAACACTGAAATTCTTGAAGAAACAAAAATCTCAGAAATCCAACCCAACCACACATCTGAGAAATTAAACCTCTTCAACACCGCAAAGAGGAAGTCCCATGACAGTGTGTCATAGGCCTTTTGCACATCCACCTTTATCCCCATACCGTTGCCCCTAACTGATGTGTGTAACAAGTTTGCAAGCTCAGACACTAGACCAATGTTAGCTGAAATAATCTTGCCCTTTCAAAATGCCCCTTGTTCATCTAACACCAAGTAAGGGAGGAGACTGGACAGCCTCTCAGCCATAATCTTGGATAGGACCTTATAGAAGAAGTTTGCCATACATATGGGGCAAAACTTATCCAATGAAGCTGCCCCCTCCACCTTTAGGATTAAAGACACAAAACTGTTATTCACCCCGTTGGGCAACTTACCACCTCTAAAAAATAATCACATTGCCTCACAAAATTCCACGCCAACAATCTCCCAACACTTTTTGAAAAAGGCACTAGGAAACCCGTCAGGGCCAGGGGAGCTCTCTGGATCGATACCCCACACCACCCTCTCTATTTCATCCATCTCTGGGATAGCTTCTAATGCAATGGAGTCCTCTCTATTCACCTCCTATGGGATGACCTGAAGCAGCTCCATGTAAGTTTCACACTGACCAGCCTTATGGAAGTCTTTAAAATAACTCGAGACATACTCTGCCAATTGCCCCTGCTCTGAGACCACCGATCCATCTTGTTTCTTCAACGAGCGAATACAGTTTTTGGCACGCCACACCTTCACTGATAAATGAAAAAACTTTGAATTGCGGTCTCCTAATTTTTTCCATTTACAGCGAGCTTTCTCTGCCCAAAGCTTCTCATGTAATTCCACTGCTTTCAATAGCTTTGTTTTTGCCTCTGCTTCCTTAGAAAATAATTCACCTGTCATCCCAACATGATCGATGTTACTGTACACCTCCACCACTTCATCTGTAGCTTTCTTAAGAGCCATATCAACATTTAGAAAAGTCAGTCTCGCCCACCCCTTGAGAGCGGCCTTCACAGCTTATAATTTTTGGACAAGTCTTCCTATTGGACCGCCCCTGACCTCCTTGGTCCACACATCCCTCACAAGATCCTCAAACGACCCTCCTCCATCCAAAAGGAATGGAAATGAAAAGGAGGGTTCCTAGGCTTAGGGGCTACCGCAGAAGATAGTAAAATGGGGGCATGATTCGAAACTGACCGATGAAGAACTTGTTGACAACAGTCACCAAACACATCCAGCCAACGAGCATTGAAAAAACTCCTATCGAGCACTGCTGCCACATGACCCCTACATCTATTATTCGTCCAGGTAAATTTGGATCCCTAAGAAGGGGTGTTATCAACTCACACGCATCCACCATTGCCGGGAACTCCGCCGCAGCACCCACATTAAGTCTACCCAGACCCCTCTTCTCATGGGAATATAGCATGGCGTTGAAGTCACCAATGACTGCCCATGGAAGGGAAGAAGAGGCCGATACTACCAAATCCACCTATAAATTCCTACGCTCAACCCTAAAACAAGAGGCGTGAATCATAAAAAATCAAAACTTGTTGCCCATTCCATTCCAGAGAAACAGAGATCAGCTGCTCAAAGGATTGAACGACCACCGGCCGCCTTAGGGAATTTTTCCAAATAATCCAAAGGTTTGGAACCATATCTTGACGAGAGTTATGAATTAGCTCTGCCACGAAGCCTAAATGATCAAAAAGAGCAGAAGGGAAAGATAGAAAGTCCACCATTGGTTCCACTATGCAAACCACATCAGGGGAGCTATCCTGTAAAAATTTTTGCAATGCTCTAGAAGCCACTGCCTTCCTTACACCCCTAATATTCCAAAAAAAATCTGCATAGGACTCAACTCTTCCCTTTAGCCTTGTCAAACCTCGTGGCCTAACCATCACCTTGCTTTGTTCTTCCTCTTTTCTCCCTCACATCATTCCCTTTTTCTGCCATCGTCGCCACTTTGTCCACTGCCTGAACCACCATCTGAGCGACCTCCCTTCTACTCAAAGGAGCTATCGAGGAGGCCACATGCTCCCCGTTGCCAGTAGTACACCCACCCCTACCCGCCAAACCACCGTGGTTGCACCCTAAGGCTGTCCTTGACCTTTTTTGTCTCGAAGAGACCCTCACAACACCCTAAGAAGAAGTCTTCACCGCGCTGCTCTCCTGAGGCTGCACCACTCTTTTATCAGAGATTGAGTAGGGCCAAGACTGGTTTGGTTCTCCTCCCTTGACTACATCTAATTGGTCTGAGTCCGAATCCATCTTAAAGCTTGAATCTGAACCAGACCGGTCCACATCATCCTCAATCGATTCCAACTCATCATCTGAAGAATCCATATTGGATTTCTCCCTTTCTTGTGCCAACTCATTAGTAGAAGTTTCCTTAACAACCACCTCCCTTTCCTGCGCTAATCCATTCTTACCCGAATTAGGCAGATCAGAATTAGGATTTGAAATAATCAAATCAATTAAAATCTCCACCCTCTCCATAGATGGCAACGAAGAGGAGCTAATATTGGTAAGCGCTGCTTCAATCACTCCCCCTTTAGCGTTAGGTAATGGCTGATGGAAATTTGAATTGTTGGGCACAAAATCTAGGTCGATTCTTTCCATAGATGTAACATTTTGACCTAGCGAGTCACCCCTACCCAAGTCGACTCTATCTTCTTCGTACACAACTCCTGGAATCCTTGCCTTGTCCCGAGTGTTCTGCCTCTCATCCTAAGCCTTCTTATCATGACATGCATTCACTTGATGCCCCAGTTTTTTACAGCTACATTGCCCTAGAGAGTCCTCGTAAAGTACCTGTTGCTTGAACCAGAATAAATTCTTGGTTCCAAGTTGCTTACATTCAACTTGGATTTCTTCAAGCCTTGGAACCCCCACCTCCATCTCAACTAGGACACGGGCATAGTTCTCATATAGAACATTTTTGGTGCGTTGATCTAGCGCAACGGGCCACCCTACCACCTTTGCCATAGTTAATAGAACCTTCTCATACCAATATTCTAAAGAAATTAAGGAACCGCACCCAAATTAGGGCCTTGTTGATTTGTTTTTCATGAATGCTAAAGTCAGGATGCCATCTTTGAAAGCAAACATATTGCCTTCCTATTCGTGCAGGGCTTCGCCTCCACATTAGAGCCATATCCCCTTTAGTATCAAACTGGAAGATAGTGAACCCTTTCCCCATATGCACCATCTTCACCTTTCCTTTCAATTTCCAATTCTCTCTGGCTTCTCTATGAACTTCATCAAGGGAGATGAAACAAAAATTGATTCGACCGATCAGGGAAAATCTATACTTGTTTAAGCGATCCTCATAAGCCTCCTAAGGAATGATCACCTCAGTTGAGTTTCCGGGGTGAACAGGTTCAGGAAGGTCATCCACCACCTGCAAAACACTAGCTACTGCATTAGCATTTGTTTTTTGAGGAGGATGAGCCCCACTTGGGTTCCCTTTGTCCAAGGTTTCATCTTCCGATCCAACTATGGAAGCGTATGATTGCCTTGCCGCCTCTGCCATGGCAGCAAAACCACCATCCCCATCAGCCACTTTATCGTAAGGCGTCACTGCCGGCACCGAGGAAGGGTGAATCTTCCAAAGGTCAGTTAGCCGGAGTTGTCTTCCCCTATCCAACGCTAGTCCACCTCCAGGGTCATCTCTAGGATTTCCTTCTGCCATCAATCTCTCTCTCTTCTCTTAGCATTTTCGCATTCTTCTTTAGTTTCAAGAGAGATGAACGTTGTCATCCCTTTACCTAAGTTTCGGTCGTGAAATGCATAGTATGGATTCCGCTTCCGAATAGGGTGAATAACTTGAGAGAGATGTCTAATTATGATTAGAAAAAAAAAAATTGAGTTTGGTAGCATGATTTGTAAATAGTTTGTAAGAGAATTTAAATATTATGGGGTCCTAACTTCTGTGAGAGAGCATAAAATAGAATCAGCGTACAAACAATGTGCAGATCTTTCCCTCTATTTATCGATAATTAAAACAAGATAACTTTGTGTCTACTCAATGATCAGGATTCTTTGAACAAGTTGTTTTAAAAAATATATTTGAGAGAGAGCTTGGGATAGCTTACTAGGATCACCCAATAGAATCTCACCATTTGACATGTTGATTGCTACATGAATTAGGTTTAAAATCTCTCTCTCTCTCTCTCTCTCTCATGAGTTTAGATGGATGAAATTTAGCTGCTTCCCGGGTTGCAGCCAAGTCGCTGCAACCCTTGTGGTCGCCAAGTAGCTGCAACCCTTGTGGCAGCCAAAGAAATGGAATCTAAATGGGCATTTTGAAAAATATTATAACCTAGGAGGGTATATGTGAACCCTAGGGGGAAGTGAATAGTCCATTTCTTTGACTGCCAGCTGGGGGTTGCAGCTACTTGGCTACAACCCGGGCAGCAGCCAAATATTTTCCAGTTTAGATTGATTGTTCTTCTTGTTGTTCTCATGGAAGCGTTGTTCAAGGAATACCCCTTTCTTGCGTAAAAGGAGTCACACGTTCAGAACTTGTGATTTTAGGATTTATGGTAATCATGAACCTTATAATTTGTTTGAATATGCTAGTACACATGAGAACATATTCATGGGAGAAATTTTTACTCTATTTTCTTACAACACTTCTCCTTCTCCCTTGGCTATTTAAAATCAGTATAGTGCATTTCACTATTTTTCTGCTTCATCACTAATTCTAGCACTTAAGTATGTATCAAGATGATCTAACTATTCTACCCAAAAAAAAAAATGGTCTAACTATATATTACATAATTGTACCCAAGTACTATAATATCCTTTTAAAGTTTATATTTCATTCTAACATCCACATGGCTATCCTCAATAAAGTATGGTATTCGATATATGTGATAAGAATTAACCCTAAGGGTGCAGTTCAGTTAGCAAGGGAGTTAGCATATCTAGATTGTCATGCATATTGAGTTCGAGTCCTCTTATCCTCTTGGAGCCAATCCTACTGCTTCTATGTTTCCCATAGTATTTGGGGCTAACCCAGTGTGTGCGTGTAGGAGTGTACGTATGTGCATGCCTAGGGGAATAGTAGGGCCGATAGCCAAGACACCTTTCTTTATATTAATTTAGCTTAAGTATATACTAGAATAATTTGATGTTTTAATTAGTCTAAAATTCAGTGAGACATTTTAAAAAATAAGTACCATATGATTCAAGGTATCAGTGTGGACATTACAATTAAATATTAACATTAATTATATAATATTTATTGTCTATGAAGTACAATTAAAGACAAAGTGAAAAAATAGTGAAAATATGTCATCGATAAATAGTTTAGCTATTTTATGAAGCCACTAGAGAAGGTGAGAAGGGTGAGCGAGAAAAGAAATGATAACTTACGGGAATTAAAAATAAGTTAAGTTTCGGTTGACAAAACTAGTTGGATCATCTCAATACAAAGTATGAAGTACAATTAAAGACAAAGTGACAAAGAAAGTATGTCATTGATAAATAATTTAGGTATTTTAAAATGCCACTAGAGAAGGTGAGAAGGGTGAGGGAGAAAAGAAATGATCACTTAAAGAGAATTAAAAATAGGTTAAGTTTAGGCCATCTTGATCTTTAACCGTGGGCCGCATGTCTCATACTCCCAATTGCCTTTTAAATTAGATGCATCAAGTGTCAAATTTTAAATTATTTTCAATTAGGAAAACCAGTCTGGTTTGACCAGATAACCAGATCCTGTTCATGCAAGGTTCTATTAGAATCGTGAGCTCCTAATTCTAGTGCGATATCTGAGTATACAAAAAGATATTTTACCAAAAAAAAGAGTATACAGAAAGAGAAAGGGGAAGAGGAAGAGGAAGAGCAAAAGGAATCGAAAGAGGAAGGAAATGAAAGACATCATAGTTCTCTACCCAGCCCCTGGCATCAGCCATCTAACCTCCATGGTTGAGCTGGGCAAGCTCATCCTCTGCCACTACAACTCACGTTTCTCCCTCAAAATCCTCAAATCTTGAGACTCTTTTGACAGGGCCAAAATTGAGACTTACGTCGATCAAGTCTCTTAGACAAACCCTTCAATAACCTTCCATCGCTTCCCTTCTCTTCCCAACCCTCCTTCCCTTAAAACCCCCTTTCCACCCTGTCGCCATATTCCTGGAATCAATTAGACTCAACAACCCAAACCTTCTCCACACCCTCCAAACCATCTCTGAAACCTCATCCATTGCAGCCCTTTTGACCGATTTCTTCTACAACCCAGCCTCTGATGTCGCCATTGAGCTGAGCATCCCTCTTTACTACTTTTTTCCGACTAATGCCTCTATTGTTGCCATGTTCCTTCATCTCCCAACCCTCCATAACGAGACTGACAAGAGCTTCAGAGAGCTTGGTGTTGGATATGTGTGTCCATCAAACCCGATTTATTAATAAGACTGTTTGATTTCATTTATGCATGTCATTTATTTATTGAACTTATAAGTTGTTTCATGGGTTTTCACCCAAAATTATTCTCGGCTAAGGATAGGACTAGACATCCTATTCATATGGTCATTACATTATATGTTACGAGGGATATGATTCTAGTACATAAATGTAAATACACATGTTGTGTGTGTGTAGAAAAGAATCTAGTAAGAATCTTGCATGTATTACTGCTAGTTGTGTGAGGACGAGATTCATACTCATCATTTGATCTTTGACTTGAGAGATCATATTTATTGCAGTGTTGTATCACGTGTTTTGATAAATCAATGATTAACATCCAATGGACTATATATAGGTATGCTAGACACATGGTCCTACATTTGTTAATGAAAGAGATCGTCAACATGTGATCCACTACCCTTAATTGAGGAATATCGAGGAGAGAGAATGTCTGTGCTTGATCGGACAAAAATCTATTATCAATGTCGTTTTTGTAAATTGTTTACAAAGTTATTGTTAATATAAAAATAATATTTTATTTATTAAATTTTATTTGAAATATTTTTTCCGATGTCCAATCATGTTCATGGAATCTCTGAAATGGACATGTACAATGAGTTGAGGTTAAAAAGTATTAAATTACATGCCCTATAGCTTATTATGTGATATTGAAAAAGTGAAAAGTCTTAGGCGCAAATTAAAGAGTTAATATTACATAACAAGATTTGGGAATATTAAATGGTTAATTATCTTTTTATTTATGGTAAGATAGCAATCACTTTTAGATTCTACCTCTTCCTTCTTTAAAAGCAAAGTAATTGTTCAATTTTGGAAATTGTTCTCTAACACCAAGATTTGGCTTTCTTTGTTTAGGAAACAAAAATTTAACCGAAAGGAAAACCCTAAAAGTGGTTTTATTATATAAGGGACAAGGAAGAGAGATATTGTTTTTTGGTACTTCTTTTCTTCTCTCCCATGTTTTCTCTCCCCATTCCTTCTCTCTTTTGTGAGTGAGTGTCTATGAAGGAGAAAACTTTAATGGTGGATTGGTCTTCTCCAATTGAACATGGATCATTGTTTCAAAGTGATAATCTAGAGGAGGAACTTCGATTGCAGTTCTAAGGTAAACCGTTTCATTCCCATATGGTTAATTTTTATATAATGATTTCGAATGCAAGATATCCCAATTCAATTCCTTCTGCTGCGCGATTGGGTTTCAACCAACACTTGGCAACATTGTTCTCCACATCCTTGGATTGCCCCTAATTCGAGCTTTACATATGGGCGCATCTGTCCTCTATCGGAACAACCAAGTTTACGATAAGATATTGGATCTGGGAACCAAACTACTAAAATCGAAAGGAATTATATCAAATGTCATTAAAGCACTAGAGCTAGAAGCAATCAAGGTGATCAAGAATCAAACACCGACGATTTTCTGTGTTGGACCATTGGTTACAGAACCCCGAGATCAATCTGGTGTGGCCGATTGGTTGTCGTGGCTACACTCTGTTCTTGTGTTTTGGCCGCCTTGGTGTGTTTTCAGTGAAGCATGCAAATTGCAGAGATTGTTGTTGGGCTTGAGAGGAGTGGATAGAGGTTCTTGTCGGTGGTGAAGAACCCTCCACCAATCGGTGGTGGTGGAAGGATGATGTCTCCACTATCCACCATTGATTTCGATCTTGAAGCGGCGATGCCGGAAGGGTTTCTGGAGTGGACCAAAGACGGGGGTTTGGTGGTGAAGTCATGGGCGTCGCAGGTGGAGATTTTGAGTAGAGAATCGGTGGGTGAATTCGTGACTCAATGTGGGTGGAACTCGGTTTTTTAAGCGGTGTCTGCTAGGGTGCCAATGTTGGCGTGGCCACTCTATGTAGAACAACATATTAATAAGGAGGTTTTGGTGCGGGGAAGAGGGTGGTGTTGCCGATGGAGGCGGCGGAGGATGGGTTTGTGGTAGCTGACGTGGTTGAGAAGCGAGTCAGAATGCTGATGGACTCAGATGAGGGGAGAGAGATGAGGAAAGTTTGTCTGGAGATGAAGGAGAAGGCCTTGGCTGAGTGGGCGGACCCGAGGAGAAGGCCTTGGCCGCGTGGGCGGAGGGTGGGTCCTCTAGTGCTTCTTTTCATGAGCTGGCCGAGACATGGAATCGGGGATGAGTACTCGGGCTGGTCAGACAACTCAGATCCTTTGGCATAATTGTGTGTGCTTTTTTTTTCGTTTCTTTATTTTTTCTTTTTCTTTAATCTTTTGAGAAGGGAAAATTACGCACCCTCCCAGTATTATGGCCTTGTTAAATCCATTCCCTTGCACTGTGGCCTTATTTATATATATATATATATATATACTTACTGTGTTTTCAACAATTACATTCCTCCCTTTATGTAAACCTTTGTTTCCAACAATTACACCCCTTCTCTTACCAATAAAATAAAAAAAAAAAAAAAAACAATTACACCCCTTCCCTAAGTGACAGTGTTAGTATGTTAGTTATGAAACACAAAAACTATTTTATCCTTCAATTAAAAAAAGATAAGTTGAAGTACCATTTTATCCATTTACTATTCTTTCTGTGATCCAATTACACCGAAACCCTAATTATATATAAATGTTGTGAGAAAGAGTTGTGCAAACCCTCAACAACGAAGAACCATTGCTCCAACTAGAACTCTCCCATGAACTTTTACCTTGTCAAACTAGGATAATCCAATATGCAAAAAATCTGATCTTGTTTCGTGATAAAAGCTCACAAATTGACAGCAATAATCAAACTCACCACCAACAAAGCAACCAGTCACAGAATAAGGAACCTAACAAAGCCGGAAGAGATTTATGCAACTTTGAACTTGAAACAACATAAAACTAATTTTTATTCAAATTACCAGCTATCATGAAAGTGGGAAGGTATTCAAATCCAAAGGGAAAAAAATACAAAGAACACAATCAAGATGCAATAAGGATTAAGGAATGAATCTGTGCGCTTACTCTCGCAAAATAAAATAAAAAATAAAAAAATATAAAATATAAAAAAAATAAAAACTGCATGTGTAGTATTTACTTAAGATAGCTTGCATTCCTTAAAAAAGTAGAAAAATAAAAATAGAAGACTTGAGAGTCCAAAACGCAACTTTATCTATAAGAGGACAGTCAATTTACAGTGGGTCAACTAATGACCTAATTACGTGACTTTAATTTCATCTGAATTCATAAATGAAACCTCTTATTTCAGGTCGTCTTCTACCTCTAGCTTCATCTTCTACCTCTAATTTCACCTTCAACTCTTGCCAACTGAAAAGGGGGAGCAAGCAAAATGATCATGCGCTCAAACAAAGATATAAAGGTAATCTCACCCTATAGCAGTAAGGATATTTTTGGCCATTGTCTAAGGGACTGTGTAATTTTCCTTTTTGAAAATGAATTGGCCATGTTTGACTTGCAATCAATCCCTTGAAATGGTATTTGACGGTAATTTTCAAATTTTAGTGTAAATATTTTGTTCTAACAAGAGATAATATAGAGAAAAGAACACATCCTGGTCATGAAGTCCTACTCCCAAATATAGGGGTAGCATAAATACCACCCCGCTCCCCTCTTGTTGGATATGTGGTCATACATTAGCATTGGTCCCTGAGCAGGCGCAGGAGCTACGCAATTAGGGTTAGCATTCTATCTCCCATAAGATATATAATGGTGGTAACCCTTACTATCATTTTTCCAGTCACATTTTCGAGTTTTATATGCAAGCTATAATATTTATTAATAAACAATTAAATGGTTGTCCTTTACCCTTTTTAAGTTATAATACCTAATCTTGCGAGTAGGATTCATGGTTTGGTAGATTCAGGAAATTATTCCAGACTAGCATCATACGGCTGTTAGATAAGACTAAATTTCGTGGGCATGTAGATTTCAATGTTTCTTATTTAATGGCTAGTTTAAACCTAACCAAAGTAAGCCACATATGGTAAAATAAAGCATAGAAAAAATCCTAGAGTTTAAAAAGAGAGTGCATAAAAATACATAAGAGGATATATGATTGAATTTAAGTTTAAATTTTGAAATTCAGCCAATCCAGACCATGTGCCTAGATATTCTATGATTGGAATTGCCATGTCTTCATGTATTTATTTATTTATGATTTATTTTATTTTATTAGGGTGATCCCCACTTCATCTCTCCCACTATCTAATCTTTATTTACTGGATTTCCTCATGGATCTAAGACAAATACAAGATTTAGCGAAAGAATCATACCTTTACTTGTAAAAACCCCAAATCTTGAAACCCTTTTCCCCAAACTCAAATGCCACTTCAATAACCTCTAATCTTTGTTCCTCTCCACAAATGCTTCAAAGAAAATCACACACAATAGCTTTGTTACCCTCTAGACCAAACATAAACAAAGAGGGTTTCATCAAACCTCAAGATTCATGGTGTTACTTACCTCAAAATGATCTCAAGTCACTAGTCATTATTCCGGCGATGGACAACCAAGATTAAGGGTGCAAGTTTGGCCCTGATGGCCCAGACCCGCCCTTGGCCCGCCTGATCCCAAACAAGTACCGACCCAAAAATTTTGGCCTTAAGGGCCGGTCCGACCCTAAAATTTTTTATCTTGAGTCAAGGTCAGGGTGAGTAAGGGTTGATGTCTTTGGCCCGCCTTGAACCAGACCCTAATTTTTTTACCCTAACTTTTGGCCCTATCCGAAACCCTGATTTTTGCCCCTGATGTTGACCCTGGTTATAACCCTAGTTGTAATCTTGATTTTAACCTAAGTTTATATATTATTTCATATTGAGTCATCGACACCTCAAAACTCCTAATATATCTTCTCACAATCTCACCAATCTCTTTTATCATTTTTACCAATAAAAAGATCTATTTGTTTAACATGACAAGGGTTTTGAGATCTTCGGATTGTTTGTCTTATTAAGATGATCTCTTTGTTTATCATAACAAATAATTGAAATTTTTTGGATTATTTACTTTCTTATGATGATCTCCTCTTTGTTTATCATAATAATTAGAGTTATTTGTATTATTTGAATGTTTGCTTTAGGATGTTCTCTTCAAAACAAGTAATTTGTAACTGTGTGTTTTTATCTCCTCTTTATTATGAATATTTTATTTTTAAGTTATTTCATATTTTGTAGGGTTAAGGTCAGGGTATACCCGGCCCTTGATGGCAAACTAGGGTCAGGGTCAATCAGGGCCATCCCGGCCCTTAATGGCAAACCAGGGTTAGGGTCAATCAGGGTCAGGGTCATCTCGGCCCAACCCTGAAAAATCAAGGCCAATCAAGGGGGGTAAGGGTTGGGCTAAACCCTGAAGGGTAGGGTCTGGGTTGAAGTTTTGCAGCCTTGAGTTAGGGTCAGGGCGGATTTGGGCCCAGTTAAGGGGACTAAGGGTTGGGCTAGGGTTTTAAGAAGCCTAGCCCAACCCAGCCCTATTGCACCCCTAAGCAAGATGTGGCTCCAAAATCCAAGGGGAAACTTATTTCCTCTTCCTTCTTCCTCTTTTCTCCCTCTTCTTTACGCCTCTCACCCACTTTGCTAAAAACCATAAATGAGAGACAGAGAGAGTTATAAAGGTTATTTATACCTTGGTTCATAAATATCTTGTAAGGTCTGTTTGGTTTTGCCCATTTATGGACCAAAACACATTAAATCGCATTTTCGGACGATGTAGCCGACATCTTTGGGCATACAAGACCTAATTATAATGAGGAAGTCGAAATGCATGTGCTCACCCAAGCCGGGCATGCTGGGGTCCACAAAACCCCAACAGGTGGGTCACACTGGTGGGCCTCGCACCTACTAGTGACACCACCAGCTGGCCAACCAAGCCATCCTTACTGTATTTTGGAGGAAAACGGAGTCTTAACATATACTTCACTCCCGCCACGTGTTGTGGGTCAAGTTCCTACCAATCATGTACAATAGCGTACATTTCCTATTCATACATGGCCTTGTGGTACGAGCAAAGGCATAGCTTAGGCATGCGGATCATCTTGGGAACCGGCTCAATCTCATCCGGTCACCCCGCATTTGACGTCATCTTTGCCATCATGTACCACAAGGCACTGGCATCAACTCGTTCTAGTTCATACCCTACAAGACCAAACCGAACCAACCGATCAATAAACCGGGTTGGAAGAGTAAGGCTCTACAACTATGGCTTTTAGTCTCTTGAGAAGACTATCTAAACGTTCTTTTGTTACTCTCCTGAGTTGATTCCCACTCACAAGTCTTTTTAGCCAGGTCGACTAAAAAGCTCCAAGCAATGTTGGCATCAGTAAATAAAGTGAATCCTATAGGGGACATGGATTCCAACGTTTGATTTGTATGGTAGTTAATTCCTTCATATATGATTTTGCACAAATGCCATGTATCAAGTCCATGGTGAGGGCGCTCCTAGAGGTCTTTGAATCTTTCCATGAGCTTGGAAAATGATTCACTGGGTTTTTGCCTAAATTGAAGAATATCATTCCTAATCTTATTAGTTTTGTGTAAGGGAAAGTATTTCTTCAAAAATTCCACTGTGAATTCTCCCAAGTGGTAATGGAATCAGTAGGCAATCCATATATATAGCCATTTCTTCGCTCAATCTTTGAGCGAGAAAGTGATAAAACTCAATTTAACAGAATCATCTGTCAATTGCTGCATCTTTATGATGACACATACTTCCTCAAATTCCCTAAGGAAGAGGCAGGCATATCTAGATGGCAGACCATGAAAATAAGGTAACATGGTAATGAATTGAGATTTAAGCTCATATTTAGTATCTTGGGCAGCTGGCAATTGTACACATGAAGGTTGTGCTGCCCGAGCGGGGTAGAATCTATCCCTAAGGGTTTTGGGTATTTCCTCAGCCATGTTGTGTAATTTTATATGCTCTAAATGACCTTTAGAGTTTCTGGACCAAATACTCATGCACTACACAACACAAAGATTAATCCTAAATCTAATATATTTTTTTTTTATTTAATGTGAACTAAAATGGAAAATAAAGACACTTTGAATTAGTCTAAAACTGAACACAAAGGCGTCGCCTCCCTGGCAATGACACCAAAAATTTGATTGAATAATAAAGTAATACCGCAAGTGCATGGGTTGTGTATAGCTACGGGTCAATCACAGGGAGGTGAACTCTATGGAAAATTCAGTTCTAACCTAGGTAGAATGTACCAACTCATCGGGTTGTCACAAATTAAAATAAACTAAACTAAAAATGGTGAAAAAAACAAATTAACCATGTAATTAAATTAAACATGCACTAATAAAGTGAACCTAATATTAAAATTAGAATGAATTAATGAACCTAAAATTATGTAATCCCTAGAGAGGTGTGAAATTATGATGTGGGCAAGCACATAGGAATTAGAATCCACCATGAGATTTAAGAACAATCTATAAACAATCTAGCCCTTTATCGCATGCTTGAATAGGTCAATAGGAAATATGGATTTTTAAATCTAACATGTTCCATGAGTTATTCAACAAATACATGGCATTAGATTATAAGTGAAACCGTATTGGGAGTTGATAATTATGTATACAAAAGGTAATCAATGACATACATAATTTTGACTTCACAATAGGGTTTTAGTTACATGGAATTAAGACAATGAGCATCAATTTCTTACAAGTTGCTCTTCATTTCATGATTTCATTCAATCCCTAAGTTGTAGGATTTAGTTAACTATGAAGATGAGAAAAGATGAAGAACAACTAGAAGATGGACAAGACATTATATGAAATTAAATCTGAAATTAAAAAGAAAAAAAAAAGTATTTCATTGAATACATACTGCAAAATCCAAGTTTAAGAACTTAAACTTCAACAACTCCAAACTCCAAACTCCAAACTCCAACTCCAACTCCAACTCCAACTCCAACTTTAACTTCAACTTCAACTTCAACTTCAACTTCAATCTTTGTTGCAACTCAAAAGAAAAGAAAAAGCTCTTTAAAAATTTTGTTCCTCTCAAGTTGTGAATTAAGTCCCTATATATAGGCCAAGGAGAATATGTTAGAAGTAGTTCAGGAATGGAAAAGATATATACAAGTTAAGGAAAAGGAGAGTTAAAAACCAAGTAGGAAAGAGAATATTTGTAAGAGAAGAAAAAGGGAAAGAAAGAAGGAAACCAAGTAGAAATAAGAATGGGAAAGAGAGAATTAGAGAGATTACATAATTAATATTTTGAAATTCTAAAATTCAACTTATATTCCAACTTAGTCCAAAACGGTTTTTATGCTATATCTCTCCATCCTGACCCTGAATTAACTCGAATCGAGAATTAAAAATGCATCATTTTAAATCAGGAATGCAACGAGTCCAATATCTAATATCTTCCGGTTAACTCCTCATCTTTCAAAATTACCATCATGCCCCTACACTTGCGTAGGTCCTCCTGTGTCCGATTCTTCTTTGTTATTCAATCTCTTAGTCAAACTTCTAAATTGAGGTGAAATTCCTCATTTTCCCTTGATTGCTTCAGTGAAATTTCTTCCCTTCTTTCCCTTGATCACATGTGAATCGATCCATGAGTAAACCTGTGTCTAGATTGCATTGGATCCTCCCATTTAGCATCTTTTATGCGCATGATCTTATAATCTGTAAATGTGAGAAAATCACATCATGTAGTCACTTTAATCATCAATCTGGAATCAAAATGCTCAATTAAAATGGTCATGGAGGTATAAAATATGGTCTAGTCATCAAGTGACATGATGTGAAGATCCTGAGACAATAGCCGAAGGGTTTACAAGATTTTTGATGAGGTTTCAGAACAATGCTGCTAAAATGGCAGATCGCCCTTCTGAAGCGAAACACGTGGAGATGTTAATTGAGAACCTCTCCAAACCATACTATGAGGTTCTTTATTATCAGCACCTGCAAACATTTGACACTCTGATAGCCACGCACACCCGCGTCATAAACAAGTTGTTAAGGGATGCCCAGTATCAAGTAGTTTTTTTAGGACTCAGAAGAGAGTGCAAAGTTTGGGTGAGGCAAAGGTCCAAAAGGAGGTATAGTGAACACAGTCCAGTAGCCTTAAGAACTGCATCTTATCCTCAGCCGTTTGTGATACAAGCGATCGCCCAGCTCAAAGAGTTCCTCGACCAAAGAGGCAGTTCACAAATTTGGGAATGACATTAACAATAGTTTATGAGAAATTAAAGAAGCAAGGCCTCCTCGGCACAGTTTCCCCCAAGCCGATCAGCAATCCCTTGCCATCTTGGTATAGGGAACATAAATTGTGTGCCTACTATAATAAGAAAGGCCATACCACAAAATGTTGCTTTAATTTGCAACATGCCATTTAGGATTTGGCAGATAACGGGAAAATATAAATGAAAGTCAAGCAAGCTATTAATGTCACAACCAATCGTCTCCAAGATCATGGGACAATCAATGCACTGGAAGATGAGGAATCTCAAGAAGATCCAACTCAACTCATCTGGCCTAGGAGCAGGAAAGGTCTCATGAATTCCTGTGTACAGGAAGATAATGGGGAACAAAGCATGTATAATAACACAAAAGCTGAAAGAATCTCAAGGGCCACTAATGAAGGAGTATTGGGACTCATAGTTCAATCACCTAGTCCTCCACCATCCTCACCATCATCTGAAGTCCCAACATTCCATACCTCTTCATATCTACTCATTACGCCTACACGAACCCTTCCTATCATTTACCTTTGCCACCACTACTTGAATCCCCATCGTACCACCCAAAATCATATCCTTCATCACCCTCGTATACCAACTATCACCTTTAGAATATCTAACCTCCCACATAACATCCCCTTCATATCCTTCCACCCCTTATCCAACCTCCCACATAAGGTCCCATCTTTCATGAGCCCGAGAATGGATGGGTAGATGGCTACAGTTGGAGTGACATTCTCACATTGTCAAGGCCTCCAGATTTTGCATTGTTAATAAGGTCAGTGAATGTTTTGGAGGAAGAAGGGCCAGGGAAGAACCCACTTCATTAATGCATCTAGTCCAGCATGAGAAGAACCCTATGCCGATGATTAAAGAATTAACAGATGAATTACTCAAGGCAGTTTTGGCATTAGTAGTTGAAGAACAAATCAAAGAATAGGCTTATCTAATCAATATAACAAGTCATGCTGAGAATGAGTTGGATAATATAGTCAATGAGCTCCAAGGGTATGATGCAGACTTTCATCCTATGGAGATATTCCATTGTACATTCAGAGTATTATGAACATCTGGATGCGGAGGGGATCAATGATAATGAAGAAACCAATGAAAATGAAGAGGAAGAGAATGAAAATGAAGATCTTAAGGAAGAGTATAGGAGTGACTATGATATAAAAAGAGATTGAAGGTTTGGTGCGTACACTTACCTGAGGATATAAAAAGGCATATTTGCTCACTGTTTCAAGAGATACATACAAAAGAGCTGTATGAACTAAAGCCCAGACCATCCCACGGGCAAAGTGCCTATGCCCGGGAAAGGAGAGCAAAGAGATTGATGTCCTGTGTGTACTGTGCAAGGACCAATTATAACGGGAAGGTTTGAGATAACGGACTGAGATGCGACCAAGGAGCTAGGACAGTTTCAAATGGCCATCTAAAAAAGCTTGATTTCATCACAAAGACTTGAGTAGCCTCAATCTGGATTCATCCCTCACGAAGTTTGATTTTCAAGACCATGAGGTCAGCCAATTCGTCTTTGTGACCAAAGGAGTCGACATAGCAGCAGTTGCCACACGAAAGAAGAGGATCCGCTACCACATTTGCTGATCCATAGGGCCAACGGACCACTACAGAATTAGACCATTGTTGGAGACAACTTCGAGTTCACTCATACCCAAGAGTCAACCCGTCTGAATATCACTAAAGAAGGCATTGAGTCCGTCTTTGAGTCCATTGTTGAGTCATCTGATATTATTGATTCTGACTCTTTACTTCTTGTTAGTAATGAGTCAAAGTTCATGCATGTTGAGTTCATTACTCCTCTTTTGAACATCAATGAAAATTTTGATTTTGAGTATGATTTGCCTTCATTTTCTGATGATGATCTTAATAAATGTCATAATATAATAAAATAATGCAAGCCTGAAAAATCCAACCCATTCGTGAGGATACTCGAGTCATTAATTTGGGAAAAGACCAATGCCCTTGAGAGGTAAAAATTGGAGCTACCCAAGATAATGAAGAAATGACACAGGTAACAAGTCTCCTCAAAGGATTCATGGAAGTTTTCGCTTGGTCCTATGGGGATATGCCTAGGATTGATCCAACCATTGTGCAACATCACTTGTTGATTTACCCTGATGTAAGACCCATCAAGCAAAAGCCCAAAAGAATGCATCCTCAATGGAGTGAGAAAATCAAGGAAGAAATATTGAAGCAATGGAATGCCGACTTCTTGCAAGTGGTGGAATATCCCCAATGGTTGGCAAATGTTGTTCCATTCCCAAAAAATACAGAAGGTGCGGATGTGTATAGACTTTCGAGATCTCAACAAGGTCAGTTTAAAAGACGACTTCCCATTGCCCCCACATTGATGTACTCGTTGACAACACGACTGGACACGCCTTGTTGTCATTTATAGATGGTTTCTCAAGATACAACAAAATAAGCATACACCCTGAGGACAGAGAAAAGACGACTTTCACCACCCCATGGGGAACTTATTATTATAAGGTGATGCCATTTGGTTTAAAGAATATCGAAACAACCTACCAAAGAGCGGCCACAACTATTCTCTATGATATGATACAAGAAAATGGAAGTCCATATGGATGATATGATAGTAAAGTCGGTGGATCGGCAGGGGCATATCCCCGCCCTAAGGAAGTTCTTTGAGAGGAAAAAAAGTATCAATTGAGGCTGAATCCCCCAAAATGTGTATTTGTTTCAACAACCAAGAAATTATTAGGTTTCCTAATAAGTGAGAGATGCATTGAGGTCGAATCTATCAAAATCAAAGTGATTCAAGAGATGCCCACACCTCAAACAGAGAAGGAGATACGAGGGTTCCTCGGCCACATCTGGTACATCAGTCGGTTTATAGCTCAATTAACCACCATTTATGAGCCGATCTTCAAATTACTGAAAAAGAATCAAACCAAAGAATGGAATGAGCAATATCAGTAGGAATTTGAAAAAAATAAAGGGGTACTTGGCACATCCACCAGTGTTGGTACCACCAATTGCTGGAGAACCTCTTTTGTTGTACTTATTAGTCGGAAAAAATTCCATGGAATAGTTGTTGGCTCAAAGGAAAAAAGAAAAGGGAGCAGAATAAGCTATCCACTATTTAAACAAGAGGTTCCTGGAATATGAGACACGATACACATCTCTGGAGAAGACCTGCACAACATCAGTTTGGGCAACAAAGAGGTTGAGGCATTACATGGTGGCATACCCAGTTCAACTAATCTCAAGGATGGATCCAATCAAGTATCTTTTTGAGAAGCTAGCTTTGACAGGGAGGATAGCTCAATGACTATTGTTATTATTTGAGTTTGATATCACTTACATCACTCAAAAGTCCATTAAGGGACATGTGATAGTAGTTCATTTGGCCACTCACCCTACGGAAGATGAAAGGATTTTGGATGATGCCTTCCCAAATGAGTGAATTGCAATAATCAAAGAAGAAGCCATTAGTGAATGGCAATTATACTTTGATGGGGAATCCAATCAAAACGGATGCGGTGCGGGAATACTCTTAGTAATTACTCCTAATAGATTATATTTGCCGTCATCTTTTCATCTCGACTTCCCCTGCACTAACAATATTGCCAAATATGAAGCATGTGCATTGGGATTGGAAATAACATTAACCATTAGGGTGAAGAAAATCAAGGTATATGGTGACTCAGCCATCCTCATTTGCCTAACTCAAGGAAAATGAAGGACTAAGGATGTAAAGCTAAAACCATACCAGGAACACTTGGAGGAGGTGATCAAGCACTGAGAGGAGATCTCTTTTGAATACTTCCAAAGAGCGACAACAACCAATTTTTGAATGCCCTCGCCACATTAGTATCCATAGTGGAACGCATTCCCATGGCGCGGGTCCAACCATTTATAGTTAAAGGAAGAGATAAACCCATATACCAAAGTACTGTGAATGCCCAAATAATAGATGGAAGATCATGGTTTGCCCGCATAATTGATTACATCAAAGAAAGAAGGTACCCAGCTGAAGCCACGAAGGGAGAAAAGAAGTTCTTGAGGCAATATGTCACCCAATTTATCCTATAAGGAGATTTGCTATATACGAGATCCTATGATGGGATACAACTTTTATGTGTATATAAAGAACAAGAAAGAATCATCATGGAAGAAATTCTCTAAGGCCTTTGTGGACCCCACATGAGCAATAATGCTAACAAAGAAGGATCTTTGGTTGTGGTATTATTGGAATACGATGAAAGCAGATTACGTGGGTCAAGAAATGCCACATATGCCAAATTTTTGTAAACATCATACACATTCCGTTAACAGAGTTACATTTGCTCAGTTTTCCTTGGCCATTTTCTACTTGGAGCATTGATGTCATAGGGATGATTCATCCTAAGGCATCCAATAGGCACAATTTCATCTTGGTGGCAATAGATTACTTGACCAAATGGGTAGAAGTGCAATCATTCTCAGTGCTTGCAGTTGCCAAAGTAGCAAAGTTCATCCAAGAAAATATCATTTGTCGATATAGAGTACCACATGAGTTGCTATCAAATCAATGATCTCATTTATGGGGCAAAACTAACAAGATTTGTACAAAATTTAGTATAAAGAGGCATATATCTACCACTTATTGACCACAGACCAATGGGCCAGTGGAGGCAGCCTACAAAAATATGAAGATGATCCTTCAGAAGATGGCTGAGAGCCACAAAGATTGGGCCGATAAATTGACATACACCTTATGGGCATATCGAACTTCCATAAGATCTTTCCCCCTTTTCTAACATCATTT